>NC_086107.1:84122786-84355286 GCF_963921235.1 Mobula hypostoma | reverse complement strand
TCATAGAGGGTCAGGGAAACTTAATAGATATGCACACAGGTATCGATTGTGTAAATTCAATGTTCTTCCATAAAGACAATAAAGGTACTTGTTGATAATTACATATTCTCTCTGTGCCTCTCTGATCATTATTACTAAGGGGTAGATCCTTGTAACAAGGGGTTCACAAAACTATTTACAATTTCAAGTTATCTACAAAACATTTAAGCCACTGTGGGACCCACCATTCTCAGAACTCCTCACTGTGACCTGGAGATCTCAATCTCCTTCTCCATGAATGCCCGGGTACAGCGTACCCCCAAAGTCAATTCAGGTAGAGCTTGTGACTGCCCACCACCTAAAGCCATGGACAGCCAGCTTTGCCAGGCCCAGGAACAAGCCGACCAGGAGATCCCTTCAAGTGCCTTATGACCAGCTCTTTTGTTTAACTGATGTTGTTGGAAAGATTTTTGCCATGATGCCATGTCACTAAGCTCTCCCTCTCCCTTCTGTACTCCAACTCATATCTTGAAGTTTTGTCCCCTGCAGCTTTGCGGGTGTAACCACACCTCAAGATCTGCAGCAGTTCACCACCACTTCCACAAGGATATGTGTGGATGGGCAATGAAACACTGTCTCAGCCTGCATAGTCCACATCTCTTAAAATAATTAAACAAAATATTTGTTTAATGACAATGAATCCCATATTCTACCATCCTTGGTTAGTGAACTTTCTCCTGAATTCCCTGTAGGAACAGAAAATCTTACAAAAATTAGTGGACGTGACTCAGTACATCATGGGTAAAGCACTCCCGACCATTGAGCACATCTACATGAAAAACTGTTGCAGGAAAGCAGCATCCATCATCAAGGACTCCCACCACCCAGGATGTGATCTCATCTCACTGCTGCCATCAGGAAAAAGGTACAGGAGCCTTGGGGCTCACACCACCAGCTTCACCAACAGCGATTACCCCTCAACCATCAGGCTCTTGAACCAAAGGGGATAACTTCACTCAATGTCACTCGCCCCATTACTGAAAAATTCCCACAGCCAATAGACTTACTTGCAAAGACTCTTTATATCATGTTCTTGATATTTATTGCTTATTTATTAATATTATAGTTTCTTCTTTTTTGTACTTTCACAGTTTGTTGTCTTCTGCACTCTGATTGAACTCCCCATTTAGACAGTCTTTCATTGACTCTGTTATGGTTATTATTCTATAGATTTAGTGAGTATGCCCACAAGATAATTAATCTCAGCATTGTATATGGTGACGTATATGTACTTTGATGATAAATTTACTTTGAAATTTTGAAATTTTGAAATTTGAGGTTTTGTTAGTGGCTGTCCATCCAGTGTTCAGCTCTCCCACAGCTGCAAACACCTTCTCATCACCCACCCCATCAAACACCCGTGGAATTAAAACACAACTTGACAAGAACACACTTCTTCCTCTCAAAGTTGCAATGATTGAGGTAACTGTATTAACAGTGATGCAAGGTAAGTCTATAAGGGAGGAGAGAACAACAATACAGACAGCGTGAGACCGTGACTTAAATCATTTTGCTCTACAATAGTCCTCTTGGATTTTTTCTTGTTTTAATTGTGTTGTGTTTTGTTAAAATTGGGGTATACGTTCAATTATTTGTTCTTCTAGTCAACCCCGCTTATATGATGTTAGTATCTGTGATAATGAGCAACATCTCATATTCATGTCCAGGTATAGTCCAACCTGACCATAATCAATTTCTCTTATTTCTGGTCATTTCTCCCCCTTCCCCTTCTCCCACCTCCCTTTCTGGCGCCCCTCTTACCTCCTCTCTTCTCCACACCAGACTATCACCTCCCTTCTTCCCTTCCTCCCATGGTCCACTCTCCTCTCCTGTAAGATTCCTTCTTCTTCTGCCCTTTACCTTATCCATCTCTCAGCCCACCTTCTCCCTCACCTGGTCTCAACCATCACCTGCCAGATTGTACTTCTTCCCCTTCCTCCACCTTCTTATTCTGGCTTCCTCCCCTTCCTTACAGTCCTGAAGAAGGATCTCGGCCCGAAATGTCAACTCTTTATTCCTCTCCATAGGTGCTGCCTGTTTCTTGCCCCAAAATGACAAGCTTCCTCTCCATAGATGCTGCCTGGCCTGTTGAGCTCCCCCAGCATTTTGAGTGTGTTGCTCTGGATTTCCAGCATCTGCAGAATCTCTAGTATTGATGATCCTCTTACAAGTTGTGAAAATACAATTTACAGAATTTTACCTGTGCATATGATAATAGAATTTGTTGCTGCAGAATCTAGCTTGAGCAGTCCATCGTATTTCCATTATTGGTGGGGTGTCTAACACCAGGTAAACATCAGGTCAACTAACATGGATGCTATGGTCAACTAGTGGTTAGTGCAATGTTATTAGAGGTTGGGCGTAGGAGCTCAGAGTTCAGTCCCAGTGCTCTCTGTAAGGAGATTTTACATCCTCCCCATGGAATATGTGGGTTTCCTCCAGGTGCTCTTGTTTCCTCCCAGATTCCAAATATGTACCGGCTAAGTTAACTGGTCAATGTAAATTGTCCTGTGCTTAGGTTAAGGTTAAATCAGGGTTGTCAGGGGTTGAGGAACAGCCGCAAGGCCCTGTTCTACTCTGTATCTCTAACTCAAATAAAATCAATAACTTGATCGAGTACACAAGTGCCACACTCCAATTCTGCGACTGCCGTATTTCCACCCAGAAACAGTCCCCAGCGGCACGTCTCGCAGATTAAGTCAAAATTGGACTGTTCACCGCACAAGATAAAGGGGCTACCATACGATCCCATTTCTCGGCTTAATTCTTCAAAGGGGATTTGAAGTGTCAAGTTTCAAGGGAACTTGATTAAGTGGAAGCGTGATATCTTGTTACCTGTAAAGTCCGTGTTCTGACAGTTCACTGGGAAAAAAAATTGAATCTTCAGAGAAGATTGGAAGATATTGATTTTCTAAAATGGTCTGTTCTCTGGAGCTGACATGTCAGCGTTGGCAGACTGCACTAAACCCCCTCCACCTTCTCCTTTTATTTACAAGCTAAGATTAATCACAGCACAAACAGCTTCCCTTTGATTTGATACTCAGAAAGGTTCCCTATCTACACAGATCGAAGGCTGCCCGTGCATAGTTTCATGGTGACCCTGCCAGTGGGAAGGAGGTACAGGAGCCTTGGGTGCCACTCCACCAGGTTCAGGACCCTGATTCCAATGCTGAGAATTTGAAGGTATCGACAATCATCTTGAATGTTACAATGAAAATGAAGATTGCAACAGTTTCTCACTAACATCAGTCATGTGTACTATGACTGACACTACACCGGACGTAGAGGGAGCAGTTTATAACTAGCATCAGTTGCGTATTCTTGTGTTATGTTATTTATTTATTTGGCCAACCCATGCTGAATTAAGAAGCGGTGACTTTTGACACTACTTCATGCAGGAAGGCAATGAAGGCAGTCTATTTTCTGCACTAGGTATCTGTGCTGATGTTGCTCATTTGCAGTTGATCAAGAGAAAATGGCTATGTACACTGAATGAATTCCTCCAGCAGTAATGACTAGGAACTAATACACAGTTTAATAGTACTGTAGTACTATTCATAGCGTTCTTATTTGTTCTGTAATTCATTTAAATACATAATTTGTTACTCAGTTAAACAGTAGTTTGTATTTCATAAGCAATTTCCATGTAACTTTGGCTAATTGGGGCAGCTACTTAATTGGGCAAAAGTGCATTGGTCCTGATGTGTCCCAATTAAAACATCATTAATTGTGCTTAATTATAGTTTTTATTACTATGAATTGCAATGCACTGCAGCTGCAAAACAACAGATCTCATGACATACACCAATGATATTAAAGCTGATTCTGAACCTGATTTTGGAATAAGGCTGAGGAGAAGACGGGAAAGCCGCTGTGATTTAGATTGCTGGGCAGCGCGATTAAAACAGTAGCTGTGGTCTGTTCCAGCTCAGCCAGGACTGGAAACAAGGTGGTGGCATCCATCAACCAGGGGCAATTCTTCTCCGGTCAACGGGATGTTGTTTCGGGCCTTAAATACGTTCAAATGTTCAACAAGTTTGACACAAATTTATTATTAAAAGTGTCACCATATACAAAGCTGAGATTTATTTTCTTGTGGATAATCACTGTAGAACATAGAAATGTGATAGAATTAATGAAAAACTACACACAAAGACTGACCAACAACTAACGTACAAAAGAAGCCAAACTGTGCAAATGCAATTTTTTTTAATCAAGCAAATAGATAAATAAATAAATACTACTGAAACCATGAGTTGAAAGTGAGTCCGTAGGTTATGGAATCAGTTCAGTGTTGAGGTGAGTGAAGTTATCCACACTGGTTCAAGAGCCTGATGGCTGAGGGGTAATAACTGTTCCTGAACCTGGTGGTGTGGAACTTGAAACTCCTGTACCTTCTTCCTGATGACAGCAGCGAGTAGAGAGCACGAGGGTACAGCACCTTGCATGAGATACAATCATTCAAATGCCTGTACAACAACAGCTCGAATGAGCACACAACACCTTGCACATGTATACTACAAATACCTGCATTTATAAGACTATAAGACATAGGAGTAGAATTAGGTTTCTCCTGTCCTCCCCCTGTAACTTTTGATGATGTTACTGATCACAAAGTGTACAAAGAGAGCAAACTAGCGAGTTGGTGTTCATGGGTTCCTGGGCCGTTCAGAAACCTGATGGCACAGGGGAAGAAACTGCTTCTAAAACTGTGAGTGTGGGTTTTCAGACTCCACTACCTCGTCCTTGATGGTAAAATGAGAAGAGGGCATATCCTGGGTGATGGAGGTCGTTATTGATGGGTGCTGCCTTTTTGAGACATAGCCTTTTGAAGATGTCCTCGACGATGGGGAGGCTTAAGCCCATGATGGATCCGGGTTAGTTTACAACCCTCGGCAGCTTTTCCCAATCCTGTGCAATGGAGCTTCCGTATCAGACTGCGATGCAACCAGTTAGAATGCTCTCCACAGTACATCTGTAGAAATGTTCTTGAGTCTTTGGTAACATACCAAATCTCCTCAAACTCCTAATGATGTATAGCTGCTGGTAAGCCTGTCTCTCCCAGTTTAATTCCAGGTCTATCTGCTGTATTCATTTCCAGGTGAATGGGTCTTTCAGCTTTGTTCATGGTTCAATCGTCCACTGTTTAATCAGACAAGACACTCTCATCATTTCCTCGATGAACAACCTCTTCAATGAAATATTATAAAAACAAAATGGTGGAAGTACACGGCAAATCAGGCAGCATCTATGAAGAGAGAAGGAGAGCTGATATTTCAGGTTAAAACTCTCTATTCTGCTTTAGGATGGAGCTACTGAACTTGTGTGACAGTTTACTGGTAGTTCAAAAGGAAAGAAATACAACTAAAAACATTACTAATAACACCTTTTCTTAACTAAACTATGGTCGACTATCACCGCAAACAATGAAGAAGCAAGTGGTGTTGAAGCTGATTCGAAGGATGAGCTGTGCTGATGCATTGAAAAGCCAGAACACAATGTATTCAAGATGGAGTCGCAGGAGGAGTTGGTTCGTTGCCATTGTTGGAGTGAGCAATTTCGAGCAGAGTCGATGTGGAAGAGTTTCAATGCCTGTACACCTAGGTGGGAGGTTGGATTGCTCCGAGCTTCAGGCTACATTGCTGCACTGGGGTGAGGTTCCTAGAGTGAAGTCAGGGTCGCAGGTGCTTGGACAATTTAAACTCCAGCCCAGATAGACAGGAAAGATGGAGTGTCGGGAGGGCCAGTCTGATTTCATGATGTTCGTTCCTCTCCGCAGCACCAAGGCTTTGACTGTTCCGGCAGCTGTCTTCTCTGCGGGTTTTGCAGGTTTTTGCCCCACTCAGCAGCCGGGGCGGGGTCGAAGTGCTCGGCAGTGATGGTGCTCAGTGCTCGGTGTCAAAGGGCTGGTCGGAGGCTCGAAGTTTTCAGATGGACTCAGAGTCGGCTGGGGTCGGGTGCTTCCAATGCATCGACAGTTGTCGGTGCCTGGAGGTTTATGGCAGAGAGAGTTTCTCCCTTCTGCCGCCTGCTATCGGGAACTATCGGGAGTCGATTGGAACTTTGCAACCTTTTTTTACCGTGCCCATGGTCTGCTCTTTATCAAATTATGGTATTGCTTTGCACTGCTGTAACTATATGTTATAATTATGTGGTCTTGTCAGTGTTCGTCTTTGGTTTGTCCTGTTTTTTTTGTGATATCACTCTGGAGGAACATTGTATCATTTCTTAATGCATGCATGCATTTCTAAATGACAATAAAGGAGGACTGAGTGTCCTCATAATCTAATCTAATCTAATCATATGATGAACTGAGGAGCCGACCTAAGGACCCAGTCTGGTATGGAATGCTGTCATTTGCTTCTATTGTTTTCATGATGTGTGTGTGTTTCTTTCTGCTTTCTCAGCGCAGTGGTTATGGTTTTTTGCTTTTGTAATTATGTTCTGTGGGTTTCTTGCTTTGTGGCGGCCTGTAGGCAAACAAATCTCAAGGTGTATAATTTATACATTCTTTGATAATAAATGAACTTCGAATCTTGGATCTCTGAAATGTCAACTTTGCTTCTGGTAGGTATCAACCCACAATGCTAATACTGTTTCTCTCTCACATCAGCACTGAACTGACTCTGCAGCTGTGGCCTGCAGCCATTGGCCTTTGCCTCAGTGCTCAACTGGCTGTGGACTCATTTCTGGAGACCCTGCGTCCTGTGTGGGTGTTATTCATTTACTTCTTATTGTTTGCATGATTTGTTCTTTTTTTCAAACATTGGGCATTTGATGGTCTTTGTTGTGCGGAGATTTTTAATGGGCTCTATTGTGCTTACTTGTTTTGTGGCTGCCCACAAGAAGACAAATCTCAATGTTGTATATGGTATGCGTACTTTAATAATAAATTTACTTTGAACTTTAAACTCTCCACAGATGCTCCCTGGCCTGCTGAGCAGTTCTATCCTGGTTTTAAGGATTAGCTTTATTCGTCACAGTGAAATGCGTGGTTTGTGTCAAATCAGATCTGTGAGGATTGTGCCCGTAAGCATTGCCACTCTTCTGGTGCCAACAGAGCATGCCCACAAGTGACTAACCCTAACCTATTCGTCTCTGGAACAGTGGGAGGATGCCAGAGCATCCGGAGGAAACCACGCTGTCAAGGTGAGAACATACAACCTCCTTACAGACAGCAGTGGGGATTGAATCCCGACCGGTGATCACTAGCACTGTAAAATAATCGTCCTAAATGCTACACTCCCTTACAGACTTCGACGGGAGTTTAACACTGATTGGTGCTCGGTGGCACTGTGCAGCAGTTGCACGACCCACCACGTTACCCTGCCGCTGGATTCTGCAGTTATTCCTTTCCCAGAATTGCCCCATTCCTGGAAAGATGTCAAGTCAAAGAGAAGAAATGTGGAGGTGTTGCCATGGCAAAACAGCAGCAGGGTCCTGCGAACTGGCAGCACTGATGGAAGCCTTAAGTACTGCGGGAGGAGTGAGGCTGATTGAGGGAATGAATTCACAGTGGTAGATAAATTCATTCCCTCACGCTGTCTCAGTAAGTGTGTCACTTCATCTCCGAAACTCCCTGGTGCATTGCCAAATTCAGTAGTTCCTGCAAGCTAGTTTAGATGATGAAATGTCATAAGGATTCAAGATTCGAACAAGAGATTGTTCTCATTTCTCTTTTAATTGCACTGCAATTAATCTTCAGACTGTTGCCAGGTCTGAGGTAAATTGACTCTCCTGGTCAATGGAGTGGCTTCTGACATTTTCAGTTTGCACACAGATTGCCAAATCAAAACCTTACATCAGCAGTGTTAAAAACAAACCAGATGTTAGAACCTGAGTTATCCTTTCACGATGATTCACAAAACATAGACCTAATTAAATCTAACCTTTCTCTCATTTAGAGCATAGAACTCTACGGCACAGTAAGACCATTTAGAACAGAGATGGGGAGGAATTTCTTTAGCCAGAGGATGCTGAATCTGTGGAATTCATTGCCAGAGATGCCTGTGGAGGTTAAGTTATTGGGGATATTTAAGGCAGAGGTCGATATGTTCTTGCTTAATAAGGGTGTTAAAGGTGAAGAGAAGAGAGCAGGAGAATGGGGTTGAAAGGGATAATATAGCAGCTATGACGGAATGGCAGAGCAGACTCGATGGGCTACATGGCTTTATTCTGTCCCTGTGACTTACAATCTTATAAGATATATAGGAGCAGAATTAAGCCATTTGGCCCATCAAGTCTGCTCCACCATTTCATCATGGCTGATCCATTTTCCCTCTCAGACCCAACCTCCTGCCCTTCTCTCTGTATCCCTTCATGCCCTGGCCAATCAAGAACCTATCAACCTCTGCCTTAAATACACCCAATGACTTGACCTCCACAGGCTTCTGTGGCAACAAATTCCACAGATTCACCACCTGCTGGCTAAAGGAATTCCTCCTCATCTTCGTTCAAAATGGATGTCCCTCTATTCTGAGGCTATGACTAGACTCGCCCACTATAGGAAGCATCCTCTCCACATCCAAGCTAAATAGGCCCTTCAACATTCGATAAGTTTCTTCTGAACTCCAGGACCAGAGCCATCAGATGCTACTCATACATTAACCCTTTCATTCTTGAGATCCCAACGATGTTGTGTTGACCTTTTAACCTACAATGGGATCAATCAAATCCTCTCTTCCCACATAGCCTTCCATTTTGCCATCATCCATATGCCTATCTAAGGGTTTCCTAAATGACTGCTATCTGCCACTACCACCAGCCCTGGCAGTGTGTTCCACTCACCCACCACTCTGTCTACAGTACCGTGCGAAAGCCTTGGGCTCATATATTTTGACTTTTGCACGGTACCATATCTCATCAGTTGTCAACGGAGAGGGATGGATACAACATGGAAACAGGCCCCTCGACTTAACTTGTCCGAGTCAACCAAGGTGTCAATCGCAGCCAATCCCATTTGTCTGCATTTGGCCCACATCCCTGTAAACCTTTGCTATCCATGCACTTGTCTAAAACTCTTTTAGGTGGTTGTAATTCTACCTGCCTCTCCATTTCATCCTCATTCTACATATCCAGAACCTTCTATGTGAAAAAAAATTGTCCCTCAAGTCTCCTTTCAAATCTTAACTATGAGAGATTCTGCGGATGCTGGAAATCCGGAGTAGCACACACAAAATGCTGGAGGAACTCAGGCAGCATCTGTTTTGTAACTTCAAAACATAAAACTAATTAAAGCATAAACACAGAGCCAGGAATGTGGGTCATAACTTTGTTTATCACTTTAAGTGAGGTGCCCATGTATCACATGATAGTGTCATAACACAAGCAATTCACTTATTTTTACATATAACCTGTAATGAATTATTTAAGCAAACAAGAATATTTAATCAAACTATACATATAGAAATGAACTGGATGAAAATGTAAATGGGTGGGTTAGTAAATTTGCAGATGTACCTAGATTGATGGAGTTGTGGATAGTGTAGAAGATTGGCAAACAATGCAGCACAGTTTAGATCAGTTGCAGATATGGGCTGAGAAACGGCACATGCAGTTTAACCCAGATAAATGTGAGGTGTTATATTTTGGTAGGACAAATGCAAGGAGATAGTACACTGTTAAGGGCAAGGTCCTTGAAAGTGGCTACCAGGTTGATAAAGTAGTTAAGAAGGCTTATGGAATACTTGCTTTTATTAGCCGGGCATTGAGTTCAAAGTTCAGGAGGTTATGTTGCAATTTTATAAAACTTTGGTTAGGTCACATCTGGAGTACTGCATACAGTTCTGGTCGCCCTACTATAGGAATAATGTTAAGGCTTTAGAGAGGGTGCAGAAGAGGTTTACCAGGGTGCTGCCTGGTTTAGAGGGCATGTGCTATCATGAGAGGCTGCACAAACTTGGGTTTTTTTTCTCTAGTGCATCAAAGGCTGAAAGGAGATCTGACAGAGGTCTACAAGATTATGAGAGGCATAGACAGAATGGACAGAGAGTATCTGTTTCCCATGATTGAGATGTCTAATGCCAGAGGGCATGCATTGGAGGTGAGAGGCAGATGTGAGGGGTAAGTTTTTCACTCAGAGAGTGGTGGATGCCTGGAATGCACGGGCTGGTATGGTGGTAGAGGCAAATACATTAGAAGCTTTTAAGAAACGTTTGGATAAGCACATGATGGAGGAATATGGACATGTGTAGGTAGGAGGGATTAGTGTTTGGGTGTTTTTGATTTGCTTTTTAGCTGATTCGGCACATTATTGTGGGTCAAATAGTCTTTTCCTGTGCTGTACGCTGCTATGTTCTATGTTTTATAATACTCAAATACAGCTAGAATATTAAATACACAACACTCTCTGTAGATGCTACCTGACCTGCTGGGTTCCTCCAGCATTTTGTATGTGCTCCTCCTTTTAAATCTTTCCTCACTCACCTTACTTTGATGACGCCTTAAGCTAGTCGCAGGATCGCCGTGGTATTGGAAGATAAGTCATAGAGTAGTGCAGACAGGAAAGGTTTGAAAGGATATGGACCAAATATGCCCAAGTCACAAGAATGTGGTTCAAAACTTACAGCCCTTATTAGAATATAGACAATTATGTTCAGATGCACAGCACCCCAACTTGCTAAAGTCACAGCAGGACCTGAGTATGGAAACCATGGATTGTAACTTTAATTGAAAGACAATTCTTGGAAACATGTTTAGGGAGGACATGTTAAGGACAAAATCTGTTTTTTTTTATTGAGGAGTCATGTTATTATAGTTATCCCAGCTGCACTGATGTAGGTGCCCAGGGAAGCTTTGTCTTCATACACTGTGTTTTAAATGAAGTAGGATTTGAGTGTTGGCTGGATCCATTCTTCATTAGCTCGACCGTAAGGCAAAGCTGCAGTGAGAGCAGTGATCTCTCTGCTCACATTGGATCACCTGGACAATCTCAATATCTACATCAGGCTACTGCTTATTTATCACAGCTCAGCGCTCAACACAATCATACCCTCAGTTCTAATCAACAAGCTCCAAAACCTGGGCCTCTGTAACTTCTCTCTGCAAAGGTATCCTTGACCACAGTCTGTGCAGAAATAACATTTCCACTTCGCTGACAATCAACACTAACGCACCTCAAGGCAGCGTGCTTAGTCCACTGCTCTACACTCTCTACATTCACGATTGTGTGGCTAGACACAGTTCAAAATGCCACCTATAAATTTGCCGATGACACAACTATTGTTGGCAGAATTTCAGATGGTGATGAGAAAGCATACAGTAGCGAGGTAGATCTGCTGGTCAAGTGCTGCTGCAACAACAACCTTGCACTCAAAGTCAGTAAAACGAGGGAACTGGTCATGGACTTCAGGAAGGGGAGGTCGAGGGAACACACTCCAGTCCTCATCGAGGGATCAGCAATGGAAAGGGTGAGCAGTTTCAAGTTCCTGGGTGTCAACCTCTCTGAAAATCTGTCCTGGGGTCAACATATTGATGCAATTAGAAAGAAGCTATACTTCATAAGGAGTTTGAGGAGAATCGGTGTGTCACCAAAGACTCTGGCACATTTCTACAGATGTACCGTGGAGAGCATTCTGACTGGTTGCATCACCATCTGGTGTGGAGGGGCCACTGCACAGGATCGGAAAAAGCTGTAGAAAGTTGTAAACTCTGCCAGCACCACCATGGGCACTAATCTCACTAGCATCTTCGAAAACAGAGGATGCCTCAGAAAGGCAGCATCCATCGTTAAGGACACCCACCTCATTGCTCCAAATTGTCTCTTTGCATTGCTACCATCAGGGAAGAGGTACAGGAGGCTGAGGGACACACTCTCAACATATTAGGAACTGCTTCGTCAAATTTTGTCCTTAACACAAATTATTCCGCAGATGCTGGAAATCCAAAGCAACACACACAAAATGCCATAGGAGCTCAGCAGGCCAGGCAGCAGCTACGGAAATGAATAAACAGTCAATGCTTTAGGCCAAGACTCTTCATCGGGACAGTAAAGGAAGGGGGAAGATGTCGGAATAAAACGGTGGGGAAGGGGAAGGAGGACAATCTAGAAGGTGATAGATGAAGCCAGGTGGGTGGGAAAGGTAAAGGGCTGGAGAGGAAGGAATCTGGTAGGAGAGGGGAGTGGACCATGGGAGAAAAGGAAGAAGGAAGGGCACTGGGGGGAGGTGATAAGCAAAGTCAGCTGAGGTAAGACGCCTGAGTGAGAATGGAAGAAGAGGGAATGGGGAGGAGAAAAGGAAAAAACATAAAAAAGTAGAAATTACTGGAAGGAGAAATCAATATTCATGTTACCAGGTAGAGGCTACCTCGATGGGATATGAGGTGTTGCTCCTCGACCCTGAGGGTGGAGTTTTGTTATCTTCAAAGGAGTAGCAAGTGAGAACAGCCCTTCATCAAGCGGCACGACAATTAGAAATTTAATTAGGTTCTCTGCACAGTACTTGTCAAATCATTGCTTCATGAAGAGTAGTTTCTTTAGCCAGAGAGTGGTGAATTTTTAGATATATTTCCTATTGTAATTTCCACTTTTTATTATTATATATTGCAATGTACTGCTGCGGCTAAACACCAAACTTCCCAACACAGTTCCCGTCTTTTCATTACAGGAAGGGTGCAGATCCTTTAGGAAGGGTGCAGAGGAGACTTACAGGATGCTGACTGGACTAAAGAGCGTGTCTTCGGAAGATAGGTTTTCTTGTTGGAGCGAAGGAGGTGACTTGATAGAGGTGCACAAGATGATAACAGGTATAGATTGAGTGGACAGTCAGAGACTTTTATCCTGGGTGAAAATGACTAATACGGGGGGGGGGGGGCATAATTTCAAGAGTTACTTACTGAACATCTTAGCATGGACAGAGTGGATGTGGCAAAGTTGTTTCCCATGATGGGGGAGTCTAGTACGAGAGGGCATGACTTAAGGATTGACGGGTGCCCATTCAGAACAGAAATGCGAAGAAATTTTTTTAGTCAGAGGGTGGTGAATCTATGGAATTTGTTGCCACGGGCAGCAGTGGAGGCCAAGTCATTGGGTGTATTTAAGGCAGAGATTGATAGGTATCTGAGTAGCCAGGGCATCAAAGGTTATGGTGAGAAGGTGGGGGAGTGGGACTAAATGGGAGAATAGATCAGCTCATGATAAAATAGCAGAACAGACTTGATGGGCTAAATGGCCGACTTCTGCTCCTTTGTCTTATGGTCTTATGGAGATTCAGATACAGGAGAAACGCACAAAATGCTGGAGGAAGTCTGCAGTGAGGTGTCTTCGGCCTCCTTCCCTTCCTGCCCTGATGTAGGGTCTCGGCTCCTACATTGATTCCTTTCCATAGATTCAGCCTGATCTGCTGAGTTCCTCCAGCATTTTGTGTGTGTTGCCCTGGATTTCCAACATCTGCCGAAAATCTAGTGCATTGAAACGCAGGAGAATGGCTTGGATCTTCCTTCAACACACTCTCCATTACCCACTCCTTCAGTATTTCAGGCTGAGGTGCTGGAGGGTGTGTGGTTCTTCATTTATATAAAGTAGATCCGCCACAGTGGTCAGAAATGTCTGAGTCTGTTAGAAAGCCGCAAAGTTGCCCGAGAGGGAAATATACTGTCTCACTGTCACAGTCGTTTTAATGAGCTTTGTCATTCTCAGTCTGGCTTAGAGCTTCCTTGGATCTGATGCGCTGCGACAGTTGCTGGTGCTGTAGCCAATTTAATTAATAATCGTGTGACTGAAACAAAATTGGAATAATGTTTAATCACGTTGCTAATGTGTTAAGTCGCTGTATTAACTCTAGATCTAGCAGCCCTGCTAGACATGCCACCGGTTCTCTCTGTAGTGAAGCTTTCCCAGTGCCTGTACCCATTCCGCTGTGCAAGGAGGTCACGGTGAGGAATGGCCTCATGCGCCATTAGGTGATTGCCTGTGGATGTTACGCTGTGTTCATTTCTGGAGTATTTTTGTGTTAGTAAGTTTTCCAGGTTTGAGTCTGTGCCTCACGGTATGTTTGCTTCTCCACTCTTCTGCCAGAGGCCTGCGATTCCGCAGAGGTAATCAAAGGCTCAATGTCAGTGTGTCTGAGTCCGCTGGAGGCTCGAGGCCGGAGAATAAGGACTATCATGGAGTTAGAGGACTGTGTTTGTGTGTGGGTGGGAGCGGCCAGGAAAGGGACTTGTTTCACTGTTGTTGTTTTGTTGTTTGTTATGTTCCGTGCTGTTCGGCCAAGCATTATGGGCATGCTATGTTGCCGCCACACAGTTTGGCGGGCTGCCCCCCAACATGTCATTTGGTGTGTTGGTTGTTAATGCAAACAATTCATTTCAATATAGATGTAAACACAATAAACAAATTTCAATCAAGTTTCTAAATCTGGATGGAGAGATAGAGTGGGTATATACTGGGGGAGTATACAGAGTGGGTATATACTGGGGGAGTATATAGAGTGGGTGTATACTGGGGGAGTATATAGAGAGAGGAGGGGAGGGAACGTTGACTCAGAGCATGAGAGGCCTGCATTTTCATGCCTTACAAGGCGCAGATTGGAAGTCTGTGTGGGGCGCCACTCCTCACACAGACACTGGAGCAATGTGTGGTTAAGTGCCTTGCTCAAGGACACAAACATGCTGCCACAGCTGGGGCTCGAACTAGCGACCTTCAGATCACTAGACGAACGCCTTAACCATTTGGCCATGTGCCCAACATGTTGGAGTATATAGAGTGGGTATATACTGGGGGAGTATATAGAATGGGTATATACTGGGGAGCATATGATGTGGGTATATACAGGGGGAGTATATAGAGTGGGTAATACGGAGGGAGTATATAGAGTGGGTATGAAGTGGGTATAGAGTGTGTTGAACAACGACACCTATCTTGGAATGTTCTGTGGCAGATGGAACCACTCCGCATTTCTTTTCTATGCAGAGCAGCGTACGATCTGCTCCCAACACCTGCCAACCTCAGCACCTGGTATGAAGATAAGACAGACAGGTGTGCTGCTTGTTGCGAGAAGGGAACACTTCAACATATTTTGAGCACATGCAGAGTCAATCTCTCCAGCGGCACGTACACTTACAGACATAACAACGTTCTCAAAGTTGTAACAGAAGCGGTTGAGCAGAGAGTACTGCAGCATAACTTATCTCATGCCCCATGCTGCACAGAACATCGCATATCATTTGTGAAAGAAGGCCTCAAGTCAAGGGTGTACAGCGCAGGCTCACGATCAAGCATACTTTCTTCAGCCAATGATTGGTGTGTCAAGGCCGACCTGGATGGGAAAGGCAGTTTCCCGGAGCAAATAGCTTTCACCACATTGCGTCGAGAGATAATTGTATGGACTGACACCAGTAGAGAAGCGGTTATTGGTGAACTCACAGTCCCCTGGGAAGACAACATCGACGAAGCCCAAGAGCGCAAGTTAACCAAGTATGCAGAGTTGAGATCAGAGTGCAGAGACAGAGGGTGAAAGGTCTCATGCTATCCATTTGAAGTAGGCTGCCGTGGGTTTATTGCGTTCACTCTCCAGAAGTGGCTGCGTGACCTTGGCTTCACCAGAAGAGAGATCAAGTCAACCAGCAGGGCTGTAGCTGAGGCAGCAGAGAAAGGATCAGCATGGGTGTGGACCAAGTATGTCCAGAGGGGCAGATAGTCAGACAGTGTATACATATCTTGCAAACCCTTCAGTAATTGCATTGACACCTGAAGAGCAGACTATCTGTTGGATGGAAGTGACCAACAACTCTGATAGAGGCAGATGCCAAGTTTTTAAGCTCACCAGCGGGAGGTGGTGCTTTAGCACCACTGGCCCACCACCTCGAGGGAGTCTTGATCATAAGCGGGCCGAAACTCCTGAAGACAAGGTGGCAGATCAACTGATGATCCCACTGGTGATAGCACAGGACAGTTAACATCTTACTCCACATGTATTTTGTAACTGGGGAGTATATAGAGTGATTATATATGGGGGGAGTATATAGAGTGGATATATATGGTGGAGTATATAGAGTGGGTATATACTGGTTGAATCAGGATGGATAGATAGAGTGGATATTTACCGGGTGTTTGGAAGCACATCATGTTGCAGTTGGTTTAGCTGCCAATTTCATGCCCCAGGTAACTTGATTCAGTCCTGGCCTCCAGTGCTGCCTTTGTGGAGTCTCTATGTTCTCCCAGAGTACAGTCACTTAGAACGGTACAGGAATGTGGACTGGCCCCTCAGCCCACAACGTCCGTGCAGACCATGATGCCAAGGTAAAGCAATGCACATGGTCTCAATCCCACATTCCCCACACGTGGTCTCAATCCCACATTCCCTACGCATGGTCTCAATCCTACGTTCTCTACACATGGTCTCAATCCCACATTCCCCGCACATGGTTTCAATCCCACATTCCCTATGCATGGTCTCAATCCCACGTTCCCTACACATGGTCTCAATCCCACATTCCCTGCACATGGTTTCAATCCCACATTTCCTACGCATGGTTTCAATCCCACATTTCCTACGCATGGTCTCAATCCCACATTTCCTACGCATGGTCTCAATCCCACATTTCCTACTCGTGGTCTCAAACATACAAATTAGCCAGAAAAAGCGGCACACCTGAGGACTGGGAGAAATTCAGAGTCCAGCAGAGGAGGACAAAGGGCTTAATTAGGAAAGGGAAAAAAGATTATGAGAGAAAGCTGGCAGGGAACATAAAAACTGATTGTCAAAGCTTTTATAGATATGTGAATAGAAAAAGATTGGTTAAGACAAATATAGGTCCTTTACAGTCAGAAACAGGTGAATTGAACATGGGGAACAAGGACATGGCAGAACAATTGAATAACTACTTTGGTTCTGTCTTCACTAAGACGGACATAAATAATCTTCCAGAAATAGTAGGGGACCGAGGGTCTAGTGAGATGGAGGAACTGAGGGAAATACATGTTAGTAGGGAAGTGGTGTTAGGTAGATTGAAGGGATTAAAGGCAGATAAATCCCCAGGGCCAGATGGTCTGCATCCCAGAGTGCTCAAGGAAGTAGCCCAAGAAATAGTGGATGCATTAGTGATAATTTTTCAAAACTCTTTAGACTCTGGACTAGTTCCTGAGGATTGAAGGGTGGCTAATGTAACCCCGCTTTTTAAAAAAGGAGGGAGAGAGAAACCGGGGAATTATAGACCGGTAAGTCTGATATCGGTGGTGGGGGAAATGCTAGAGTCAGTTATCAAAGATGTGATAACAGCACATTGGGAAAGCGGTGAAATCATCGGACAAAGTCAGCATGGATTGGTGTAACTAGTAGAGTGGATGGGGAGAACCAGTGGATGTGGTATATTTGGATTTTCAAAAGGCTTTTGACAAGGTCCCACACAGAAGATTAGTGTGCAAACTTAAAGCACACGGTATTGGGGGTATGGTATTGATGTGGATGGAGAATTGGTTGGCAGACAGGAAGCAAAGAGTGGGAATAAACGGGACTTTTTCAGAATGGCAGGCAGTGACTTTACAATATACAAACGTATATTAATGATTTAGGCGAGGGAATTAAATGAAGCATCTCCAAGTTTGCAGATGACACGAAGCTGGGCGGCAGTGTTAGCTGTGAGGAGGATGCTAAGAGGATGCAGGGTGATTTGGATAGGTTAGGTGAGTGGGCAAATTCATGGCAGATGCAATTTAATGTGGATAAATGTGAAGTTATCCACTTTGGTGGCAAAAACAGGAAAACAGATTATTATCTGAATGGTGGCCGATTAGGAAAAGGGGAGGTGCAACAAGACTGGGTGTCATTATACAACAGTCATTGAAATGGAGAGTCTGCAGAGAGACTTGGATAAATTTGAAGAATGGGCAGAGAAGTGGCAAATGAAGTACAATGTTGGAAAGTGTATGGTTATGCACTTTGGCAGAAAAAATAAATGGGCAGACTATTATTTAAATGGGGAAAGTATTCAAAGTTCGGAGATGCGACGGGACTTGGGAGTCCTTGTACAGGATACCCTTAAAGCTAACCACCAGGTTGAGTCAGTAGTGAAGAAGGTGAATGCAATGGTGGCATTCATTTCTAGAGGAATAGAGTATAGGAGCAGGGATGGGATGTTGAGGCTCTATAAGGCACTGGTGAGACCTCACTTGGAGTACTGTGGGCAGTTTTGGTCTCCTTATTTTAGAAAGGATGTGCTGACGTTGGAGAGGATACAGAGAAGATTCACTAGAATGATTCCAGGAATGAGAGGGTTAACATATGAGGAACGTTTGTCCGCTCTTGGACTGTATTCCTTGGAGTTTAGAAGAATGAGGGGAGACCTCATAGAAACATTTTGAATGTTGAAAGGCATGGACAGAGTGGATTTGGCAAAGTTGTTTCCCATGATGGGGGAGTCCAGTACGAGAGGGCATAACTTAAGGATTGACGGGTGCCCATTCAGAACAGAAATGTGAAGAAATTTTTTTAGTCAGAGGGTGGTGAATCTATGGAATTTGTTGCCACGGGCAGCAGTGGAGGCCAAGTCATTGGGTGTATTTAAGGCAGAGATTGATAGGTATCTGAGTAGCCAGGGCATCAAAGGTTATGGTGAGAAGGTGGGGGAGTGGGACTAAATGGGAGAATGGATCAGCTCATGATAAAATGGCGGAGCAGACTCCATGGGCCGAATGGCCAACTTCTGCTCCTTTGTCTTATGGTCTTATGGTCTTACAAATTCTTCACACAGAGAGTGATGAATCTGTGGAATTCTCTGCCACAGGAAACAGTTGAGGCCAGTTCATTGGCTATATTTAAGAGGGAGTTAGATTTGGCCCTTGTTGTTAAAGGGGTCGGGGGTATGGAGAGAAAGCAGGTACAGGGTTCTGAGTTAGGTGATCAGCCATGATCATACTGAATGGCAGTGCAGGCTCGAAGGGCCGAATGGCCTACTCCTGCACCTATTTTCTATGTTTCTACGTTCTAATCCCACATTCCTTATGCGTGGTCTCAATCCCAACATGGTCTCGATCCCACATTCCCTGCACTTGATCTATATCCCGTCATCCTCTGCATATCGTCCATATCCCATAATTCTCTGTATAAGGTCCTTATCCTCCCATTCCCTGCAAATGGTCTATAACCCATCATTCCCTGTCTGTACATTGTCTGTATCCCATCATTCCCCTTATATGGTCTATATCCCACCATTCCCAGTACATGGTCTATATCCCATCATTCCCAGTACATGGTCTATATCCCGTCACTCCCTGTCCATACGTGGTCTATATCCCATCATTCCCTGTACATGGTCCATATTCCACCATTCCCTGTACATACATGGTCTACATCCCATCATTCCCTGTACATGGTCCATATCCCACCATTCCCTGTACATGTTCTATATCCCACCATTCCCTGTACATGGTTTATATCCCATCAATCCCTGACTGTACAAGGTCTCTATCCAACCATTCCCTGTACATAATCTCTCTCGTATCATTCCCTGCACATTTATTCAAGATTCAAAATTGTTTAATGTCATTTCCTGTAACAAGTGTAAAGTGAAGAAATTAATTGCTACTCCAAATCTGATGGGGCACAAAAAAACACAGAAGTTATAGAGCAGAATAATAATCCAATAAGTATAAATATATGACATAAGTTATATAGATAGACTGATTCTACATCCATAAAGTGACGCTAATGACTGGAGTCTCTATAAATAATGTAACTCTGACAGGAAATGATAAAGTAGTGGTGGTTGGGGGTGTGGAGGGACGGTTTCATGGCTGGAGATGTTGATCAGCCTTACTGCTTAGGGAAAGTAATTGTTTTTGAGTCTGGTGGTCCTGGTGTTGATGCTACATAGCCTCCTCCCTGATGGGAGTGGGACAAACATGAGCAGGGCAGGCGGGATCCTTCATATTGTTACTGGCCCTTTTCCAGTGCCTTTCTGTTTGTGTATCCTTGATGGTGGGTAGACTGGTGTGGATGATGCATTAGGCAGTTTTGGCTATCTATTGTGGAGTCTTCCTGGCCACTGCAGTGGAATTTCTATACCAAGCAGTGATGCAGGATGTTCTCTACAGAGCCTCTGTAGAAAGACATGAGTATGGATGTGCAAAGTCCAGCTCTCGACAGCCTCCTCAGAAAATAGAGGCATTGGTGAGCTTTCCTGACTGTGTAGGATGTGTCCATCTTAAATATTGCTATTGTACGTCATCAGGCATAAACTTAAAGTGAGAGGGGAAAGATTTAAAGGGAATCTGAAGGGAACACTTTCTCGCAGAGGGAATTGGGTGTGTGAAATGAGCTGCCAAAAAAAGTGATAGAGAAGGAAACAACTGTCAGGATAGTCTCAATGCTACTCCTGTAAAAATTGGTTAGAATGGGGGCCTCACTCACCTCAATTTCCTCAGGAGGTGAACATGCTGTTGTTCAAAGAGTTGGTGTTGAGGGACCAGGAGAGATTGTCTGTTACGTGCACTCACGGAAGCATGGTGCTCCTAATTCTCTCCACAGTGGAGTGAGGAGTGGTCAGCTCACACCTTCCTAAAGTCCATAATCATCTCTTTGGTCTTGTCTCATTGAGACTCGACCTGTGCTCGCACTATTCTACCAGCCACTCTGCCTCCTCTCTGGACATCGTCTCATCGTTGTTGTTGATGAGGCCAACCACTGTTGTGACATCAGCGGTGCCAAAAAGAAATTATATACACACCACCATGAAAAAAATTACTTACTTAATGAGAAATATCCTCCGAATGGAGCTTTGTTTTTAATATGCTTCTGTGAAGTCATTCTTTATCGGTTTCTTTGAAAAAAATAGTATGGCCTGCAGAGTGTTGCAGAACAGAGACCTCGAGGTCAAGTACATTCCTGCCTGAATGTTGAAACATAGGTAGTGAAAATGGTGAAGAGGGTATCTGGCATGATTGTCCTCATCCATCAGCGCATTGAGCACAGGGGGGTGATGTCATATTACTCCTGCACCGGACGTTGGCAAGACCCACCCAGAGTATTAGAATTAGTTTGTTACCAAGATAGAGTGAAGAAATTGTCCTGCACACTCTTCATACAGATCAGATCATTACACAATGGATTGAGGTAGGACAAGGTAAAACAATATCAGAATGCAAAATATAGTGTTAAGTTACAGAGAAAGTGCAGTAGAGGCAGACAATAAGGTGCAAGATTTTAATGAGAAAGTTTCTGAGATCATGACTCCAGTGTATGGAAAAGGTTTCATTTCAGGAGTCTGATAACAGTGGGATAGAAGCTGTCCTTGAGTCTGATGGGCCATGCTCTCAGGTTTGTGGATCTTCTACCCAATGGAACAGGTAAGAAGAGAGAATGTCCGGGAAGCCGGGGCGGGGGGGTTTAGTTCTAGTTACCATACTATAGAGGAATGTGACTGTGTAACTCTACAGTAGGGTTATGTCACCTTGTGACAGGCTTGTTAGAGCCATCTTGATAACCCTATCAATTGCATCTGTCATCTACCTCCTGAACATCACATTTCCACGGCGTACACAGCTGGTGTTCTAGTCTCCAGCAACACCAGGCTCACACTTTACTCTGCTCATTCAGGATTTCATCCTGGTCACGTCCAGATCACAAACATCCAAGTAATCAACAGGGTGTCATTTAAATACTCAGAACCAATGTTTTCACTGTAGGCACACCCTCCCACCTGAACCCTTCTTCGGTGAATCAAAGCAAGGTTTCTGGGTGATCGAAGTAATCCGGAATACCAAGGTGAAGATCAGACCCAGTCTGAAGAGTCACTTCTGTTAGTGTTCACGTGGAAGGAGTCAACTTGGTGGACAACTGGGACTGAACCTGCTGCAGAGCCACAGGTGGCACGAGTGCTGTGGACTCAGCTGACCCGGTAGGAATCTACAGTAACATTGGCAAACCTGTCTGAAAATTTAAGTGAGAGATGAGATGAGTGGATTGTCAATGTAAACAGTCGCCCACTCAAACATTTCCAGTCATTTTCACAACACATTCAGAAACGGAATCAGGTTTATTATCATTGGTATATATCATGAAATTTACTGTTTTGAGGCAGCAGTACATTGCAATAAGTAATAATAAAAACTATAAATCACAGTAAGAACTATATATATATATATAAATAATAAATTCAATAAGTAGTACAAAGACAGGAAAAATATCTGAGGAAGTTTTCTTGGGTTCAATGTCCATACAGAAATCCAGTGGCAAAAGGGAAGAAGATGTTCCTGAAATATTGACTGTGAGTCCTCGGGCTCCTGTACCTCCTCCCTGATGGTAGCAATGAGAAGAGGGCATGTCCTGGGTTATGAGGGGCCTTAATGACAGGCACTACCTTTTTTCAGCCCATTTTTTCAGACTTGGCCATCAGAAAGCTTTGCAATGCTCCACTCTCGTGATACTCTTTCTTCAGTTAATTATTTCTGGATCTGGCCATCACGAGTTAGGCCAGCATTGATCGACCTTCCTTTATCAAAGGATAGTGGTGAGGCCACCCTGCTTGAACAAATGCTGCCATAATTTTTTCTTTGTTGGGAAATCATCTCCCTCCTTAACAGCAAATAGATCAAAAGAAGCTACAGAACATTGTAAAATTAGTTAGCTCCATCTTGGGTACTAACCTCCATCGTATTCAAGGAATGGTGCCTCAGAAAAGTGATGTCCATTGTTAAGGGTCCCCATCACCCCAAACATGTCTACTTCTCACTGTTACCATCAGGAAGGAGGTATAGAAGCCTGAAGGCACACATTCGGTGATTCAGAAACAGCTTCTTTCCCTCTGTCATCTGATTTCTGAATGGACATTGAACCCAGGAAATCTGCCTCACTTTTTAAAATATATATTATTTCTCTTTTTACACTTTTTTAATCTATTTAAGATAGATTGTGACGGGGTCCTGAATTACCCCTGTGAACTGTGCTTTTGAAAAGAGAGAGAGAGAGTTGTTCAACACCAGACACCTTGTTATTAAGAGAGAGAGAGGAGAAGACTGCTTAGAGATGGTGTTATGGTTTCTCTGCAGCATGTTTATACTTTGCAAGGACACTGGCAGCTTCCAAGTTCTTACAGAGAGAGAAGGGAGGGGCTACTTGATGGACAGCTGGTGTTCAGCACGGTGAGACAAATAGAAGGTCAGCTGTTAGACCCACAGACACATGGTTTTGGACAGTGAATGAGCTTTGTTGTGCCCACAGAAAAGGTGGGTTTTGGAGGATCGATCAGGCGGATCGATCAGTGGCTCTTGCAGTGTGAAAAGGGTGTGACCGGTGGGGAGTTATTCGTGTGTCTGACCCTCGCCTGGGTTGATATTCCACTACAGACGAACGGTCCCCTTTGTTGTGGTCACAGTCGGTGACTTCTAAAGGATTTCAGAGAATGATGGGAAGATCGACTGCATCAGTTCACCTGAAGACTCAAATCTCTCCCTCTCTCTCTCCATCACCACTCAACTCAACACCACGAACTGAACTGAACTTTACTCATCATCGTAAGACTATCTACTTACCCCTAGACTTGAAGAAGCTTGGTTCTCATATATTTCCACACATATATGGAAATATATGAAAACCAAGCATACATTTCTAATCATTGCCTACCTGTTTTATAAATCTGATTTTATATTACTGTATTGCGTAGTTACTAATAAATACCATCAGTTAATAGCAATACTGGACTCCAAAGTGTTTTCCATTTCTGCTGGTTCTTTAACCTGTCACGGGATACGTGACATAGACATATTGACTTACTGTAATTGATTTACGAATTTATTTTTTTCTTCTTTCTATGTTATTATACATTACATTGTACTGCTGTTGCTAGGTTAACAAATTTCACAACACAGGACACATACCGGAGATAGCCCTGATCCTAATCCTGTTAAATTAAATCCATGTAGATGTTATGGTCAGTAAAGCTCAACATCATTTCTGCTTCCTCAGGAGGCTAAGGAAATTAGACATGTCCCTGTTGACTATCACCAATTTTTATTGATGCACCATACAAGGCTTCTATCAGGATGCGTAACGGGTTGGAATGGTAACTGCTCCACACAACACTATAAGTAACTGCAGAGAGTTGTAGGCACAACTGAGCACATCCTCCCCTCAATGTACTCGGTCTACACTTCTTGCTGCCTCAGAGACAGCATAATCAGAACCCCGGACGTTCTTCCTTCTCACCATTCCCAATAGGCAGAGGTTAGGAAAGTTTGAATACATAGACCACTAGGCACCTGTGGCCACTGGACCTAAACAGAATGACCTGATGGCGAGGACTGGAATTAAAGCTCCATCCCACCCACCTTGCTCATGGACGGTTTGTCCCACTCTCATCAGGAAGCATCCACACCAGGACTACCAGACTCAAACACTGTTACTTTCCCCAAGCAGTAAGTCTGCTCAACACCTCCACCCACTAACTCCACCAGTACTGTAATATTTCCCATCAGTCACCTTACATACAGCCTAGGATCACTTTATCGACATACAGTCAAAGGTATATAAGCTATCTCATGTATTTATATTTATGGTGTGATTTTTATAATTATTACTGTGTTCTTTACCTTCTGTGCTTTTTTTGGGCTGCATTTGATCCGGAGTACCAATTATTTCCTTCTCTTTTACATGTGTACAGGAAGTGACATTAAACAATCTTGAATCTTGAATCTCTCCTCCTCTCCCCATACTTTTTGATTCTATTCTTCTTATTGCCCCTTACATTGACCAAATTTGTTGATTTTTCTTCTCCAAGCAATGAGCTTCACAATCGCCAGAATAATAAATATCATATAGGCATCTGGTCACTGGTTAGAACATTGAACTTTGAACAGTACAGCACAGAAACAGGCCCTTCAGCCCACAGTGTTGTGCCAAACCAAATAAATTAGTCATCAAATGGCCAACTAAACTAATCCCTTCTGCCTACACAATGTCCATATGCTTCCATTTTCCTCACATTCATGTGCCAATGTAACCACCTCTTGGAAGTCTCTAATGTATCTGCCTCTACCACTACCCCAGGCAGCACATTCTAGGCACCACCACCCTGGGTAAAAGACTTGCCCTTCACATCTCCTTTCAAAGTGCCCTCTTTCACCTTAATGAATTCCCCTCTGGTATTAGACATTTCTGGGGAAAAGTACTGCATGTCTGTTCCTCATAACCTTATAAACCTCTGTCAGATTCATCAGTGAGATCAGCGCCGGACTCCATAGCGAAGGTTCCTGGTTCGAATCCAGGCTGGGCCACCCCCGTCCCCCCGAGCACGCTTTCCATCCATGCCGAGTTGAGTGCCGAGCTAGCCACTCGGCCTCATAAAAAATACAAGGGTCAAGTCAGGTTAATTCATAATGTGATCCAGTTAATCCTGACACTATGTGCCAGACAAGAATGGCTGAATATCTGGTACAACATGCTTAAAAAAAAGATTCACCTCAGCCTTTGCTGCTCCAGAGAAAATAATCCAAGTCTGTCCAGCCTCTCATTATAGCACATGCCCTCTAATCCAGACAGTATCCCGGTAACCCTCTTCTGCACTCTCTCCAAAGCCTCAACAACCTTCCTATCGTGGGGAAAGCAGAACTATATGCAATACTCCAGACGTGACCTAACTCGAGGTTAATAAAGCTACTTGGGCATGGTTGGTCAACGTCTAGTAAATAATAAACAGCCAAGACCCATGCAAGTCCAGAGACTGAGGCCCAGAGATCAAAGTGCTGTGATCGGCGATCTCTGGGGTTAATATCCAGGGGTTGGTAACGTTCAGTGATCAAGCCCTGAAGTCGAAGGCCAAGGTTGGTGAGTGCAGAGGTCGCGGTCCGAAAGTCAAATCCCCTGGGTCAGCATGCCCAGAGATCAGAGGTCTACAAGTCTGCAAGTCCAGGTCAAGGACTGGAGATGGGAAGCCTGATCTTTCTGAGTCTAAGAGCCTGAGGCTAAGGACAGGCGGCCAGAGGCTCGGAGATGGCCTGATATTGGTGAAAGTGGTGGATTTGGTTTAATTTCAATATTTAAGTAAGTTTGAATACATACATAGATGGAAGAGGTATGGAGGCTATGGACAGGTGTGGGTCGATAGGACTAGGAAGGATACTGAGAGGGTGCAGAGGAGGTTTCCCAGGATGGTGCCTGGTTTAGAGGGCATGTGCTATCATGAGAGGCTGAATAAACTTGGGTTGTTTTCTCTGGAGCTGCGGAGGCTGAGGGGAGATCTGATAGAGGGTTAGATAGAGGGACGGAGAGTATCTGTTTCCCAGGGTAGAAATGTCTAATACCAGAGGGGATGCATTAAAGGTGAGAGGCGGTAAGTTCAAGGGGGAGGTGAGGGGTAAGTTATTTACTCGGAGGGTCATGGATGCCTGGATGCACTACCTGCTATGGTGGTGGGACAGCTACATTAGAGGCTGTTAAGAGAGTTTAGGATTGGTAGATGGATGTAAGGAAGAAGAAGGGATATGGACATGTGTCGGTAGGAGGAATGAATGGGTGCTTTTGATTTGCTTTTTAGCTGGCCATTGTGGTACGAATGGCCTGTTCCTGAGCTGAACTGTTCTAAAATAATGAGGGTATGGATAGGGTATTGCAAGCAGGACTTTTCCACTGAGGTTGGGTGAGACTACAACTAGGGGTCATGGGTTAAGGGTGAAAGGTGAAATATCTGAGGGGAACATGAGGGGGAAACGTCTTCATGCGGAGGGTGATGAGAGTGTGGAACAAGCTGCCAGTGGAGGTGGTGGATGTGGAGTTAATTACAACATTTGAGAAAGTTTGAGAAAGTACCTGGATATGAGGGATATGGAGGCTACGGGACAATGGGGCTCAACAGAATAACAGCTCAGCACGGAGTAGATGGACCGAGGGCCCGGTTTCTGACTCTGTAACAAGGGTCTGATGAGGTGACAGACAGATTGACCCAGTCCCAGGCAAGGTCCGATCCTCCTTATTTGACGTCAAATATGTACCTTCTAAGAGGAAGGCTACTTGGAGAGGTAATGCTTCCAAGGAGCGCCATAAGTGCTTATTAAAGAGAGGATCAGTGCGCGCACTGACAGTCCTTACAGATAACACATCATGACGAGGTAAGTATGCTCTGTCAGACTGCTGACAGGATTAGCCCGATTTACAGACAGGCAGCAGAGCTGTGTCTTGCTGAATGGAGCAAGCCCCACTTAGCTGCCAAGATGATGCCTGGTCTCTCTCGGGATTCACACACAGTCCAGAGCACGAAACCTTCAACAGCAATGAGGCTCACAGGGGGTCCTTGGGACTGGAATTGTACAGGGGTGAAGAAGGACAAGTTGCCCCTTCCAGTGGTGGCGGGGGGGGGGGGGTACTCCTGAGCCCCAACAGCTCCCTGCCTCAAACTCCTTGTCAAGTTCAAGGTCATAGTAAGTCAAAGGCAAAGTAGTTTCATTGTTCATGTGTTGCCCTATACTACCTTTAGAAGATGGCACCAGTGAACACTGCGCCTGAGGTTGAAATCAGCAAGGCGAGAGCAGTAGATGAGCGGGTATTCAGCGCCATCTCCCAGCCTGTCACCGCTGCCAGAGGAAGGTGTCTGCTTGTGACGGTATTGTGCAAATAAAATAAGCCTGGGAATTTACTTCAGGAAATATTATATACATACAATAGAAATCATATTTTACTTCTGATTTAGGTACATATATATAGCTAGGTTTCTAAGACATTTGCACAGTACTGTATTTGGAGCAGAGAGTGAGTTTGTAAATCTGGTGGGAGCAAAGGATGCTGGGAATGGTGAGGGTGGAGTGCCGTGGGAGGGATGTGGGACAGGTGGCAGAGAAGGGGTGCCAGGGGCAGGAGGTGGCATGGGCACAGTCACACCCAGCCCTGGCACACTGGGCAAGGTCACTTGATTCCTAACAATTGGTTTATTGATCATTACAGAATGTCTCTCTGGTGCTTCCCACTCCCTCCCCTCACCCTTCCCTCTCCCTCCCCCTTTTCCCAAACATGATTCCCCTCTCCCTGCCTCTCTTCCCACTCTCGGCCTACAATGGAGACCCATATCAGAATCAGGTTTAACATCACTCACATATATCATGAATTTTTTTTTTGTTTTTGCAGCAGCAGCAGTGTAATACATAAAATCACTACAGTACTGTGCAAAATCTTAGGCAAATATATAGCTAGAGTGCCTAAGACTTCTGTACTGTACTGTATATTTTATAGAACATTCCTTAATGCATATATAAGTGTATAAGACTATGTCAATAAGACATAGGAGTAAAATTAGGCCTTTCGGCCCATTGAGTCTGATCCTCTATTCAATCATGGCTGATACATTATCCTTATCAAACCCTTTATCTTATAACCTTTGACACATACACTAATCAAGAATCTATCAATCTCCACTTTAAATGTACTCCATAACTTGCCCTCCAGAGCCAACTGTGGCAATAAATTCCACAGATTCACCACCCTCTGGTTAAATAAATTCCTCCTCATCTCCATTCTAAGTGGATGTCCCTCTATTCTGAGGCTGCGCCCTCTGGTCTTGGACTCACCCACTATAGGAAACATCCTCTCCTCATCCACTACACCAGACCTTTCAGTATCCAATTGGTTTCAATGAGATTCCCTCCTTATTCTTCTAAACTCCAGCAAGTACAAGTCCAGAGCCATTAAACACTCCCCTTACATTAACCCTTTCATTCTCAGAATTCTCAAGAACCTCCTCCAATACCTTCTCCAATTCTTAGATAACTGGCCCAAAACTGCTTATAATACTCCAATTACAGTCGGACCAATGTCTTATAAAGCATCAACATTACATCCTTGCTTTTATATTCTCGTCCTCTGAAAATAAATGCTAACACGGCATTTGCCTTTCTTAGAACCAACTCAACCTGCAAGTTAACCTTTAGAAAATCCTGCACAAGGACTCCCAAATCTCTTTGCATTTCTGACTTTTAAATTTTCTCCTCATTTAAAAAATAGTCTATGCCTTTACACCTTTTACCAAAGTGCGTGAGCATTCACTTTTTTACACTGTATTCCATCTGCGCAGGTGGGGCTCGTCAGCCTTGGACAGCAGCCCGCCTAGGGGAAGGAAAACTCTGATTTTGAACCTCCGCTGCCTTGCGGCCATACTCACCCATGGGAGAAGTTTTGGGAGTAAACCCCGAGGAAGAAATCTGGAGCCAGGGCCCTAAGGCAGTTTGATGTTGTTTACAGCTTCACTCTGGCAACCTCTGTGACGACACTGGTGCCAAGCTGTATCGGCGCTTGCCCTTCCCCTGGACTACATTAGTGACGTGGAGAGGGGGGACCCACTGCCTGGGAAACAGCCAGTTCTTCAAACCTTCCCGTCCAGGCTTGCATCCTGGAGAGCCCACAGTCCACCAGAGGCACAAACCCATGAACCCCTGGGATCGACGGCTGCCTGCCTACCTCCATTCCATCTGCCACTTCTTTGTTCAATCTCCTAATCTGTCTAAGTCCTTCTGCAGCCCCCCCTGCTTCCTCAACACTACTTGCCCCTCCATCTACCTTCATATCATCCACAAAGGTGGCCACAAGGCCATTAATTCCATCATGCTAATCATTGACACATAACATGAAAAGAATGGGTCACAACACCAGCCCTGCAGAACACCACTAGTCACTGGCAGCCAACCAGAAAAGGCTTCCTTTATTCCTATTCTTTGCCTCTTGCTATTCTGGTACCTTTCCTGTAAAACCATGGCCTCGTACCTTGTTAAACAGCCTCATGTGTGGCACCTTGTCGAAGGCCTTCTGAAAATCCAAGTACACAACATCCACCGATTCTCCCTTGTCTATCCTACTTGTTCTTTCACAAGATCACAAGACAAAGGAGCAGAAGTAGGCCACTCGGCCCATCGAGTCTGCTCCACCACTCCACCATGAGCTAAACTATTCTCCCATCTAGTTCCAATTTCCGGCTTTCCCCATATCCCTTGATACCCTGACTAATTAGGTACCTATCAATCTCCTCCTTAAACACCCTCAATGATCGGGCCTCCACAGCTGTATGTGGCAACGAATTCCATAAATCCACGACCCTCTGGCTAAAAACATTTCTGCTCATCTCGGTTTTAAATGGGTACCCTCTAATTCTAAGACTCAGATTTCCTCAAGTTTCCTCAAAGAACTCCCACAGATTTGTCAGGCAAGATTTTCCCTTGAGGAAACTATCCTGACTTTGGTTTGTATAATATGACTTCCCATTCCTAAGGTCCACAATGAATTCCTTCGTTTTGCTGGTGTTAAGCTGAAGGTGGTTGTTGCGACATCACTCATCCAGCCGTCCTTGTACAGTATTTCTGTAAAGAACTTCCAAAATAGGTATTTCTAAATTCCATCCGTCTACACGCTCAAATGGTGTGCACTCTGTTGAGATGTTTGTTGAGTAATTGAATCAGTTATTGAATATGGCTTCTCACATGTGTGTCTTCAGTGTCTTCCTACAACACAACAAGAAACATTCCGAAGGAAATTCAACAGGGATTTGCAATTAATCTGCACTTGTGTTTTATTTTAATCCACCCAGGGAGGCAGGTTGATAAGCCTAGGTCAAAGACTATTAAGCCAGTTTACACTCAGCAGCTAATTCATTAGCTACACCTGTACACCTGCTCATTAATGCAAATGTCTAATCAGCTAATCATGTGGCAGCAACTCACGGCAAAAGAGCATGCAGACATGGTCAAGAGGTTCAGTTGTTGTTCAGACCAAACAACAGAATGGGGAAGAAATGTGATCTAAGTGACTTTGACTGTGGAATGATTGTTGGTGCCAGACAGGGTGGTATGAGTATCTCAGAAACTGCCGATCTCTTGTGATTTTGACATCTCTCTAGAGTTTACAGAGAGTGTTGTGGAGAACATCCAGCGGCAGTTCTGCGGGCGCAAAAGTCCGGTCTATAAGTGATGTCAGAGGAGAATGGTCAGACTGGTTCAAGCTGACAGGAAGGCAACAGTAACTTAAATAACCACGAATTACAACAGTGGTGGGCAGAACAGCATATTTGAATGCACAACACATCGACCCTTAAAGTGCATGGGCTACAGCTCTTTATTTGGTACAGGAGGTATCTGAGAAAGTGGCCATTGAGTGTATATTTTTCAGGTTACAAAGGCAAGGGAGAATGATGATAAACCCTACAGCACTGGAGCTATTTTATTGGTTTTCTGTCACACATGAAAGTGTTGGTAGCAAATTTTTACTAAACTGAGTTTCTTCCTGTACAACCTCAGCAGACTTTTCCCAGGACTGGTCCCAAGTCTGTCAGTATATTTGGATTGCTCAGCCTTGAGTTGGAGATGTTCCCAGACGTTCCATCATATGATCTTCTAATCTGCCCTTCCCCTATTGGTCATCCTACACATCCATCCTTCTGGACCAATTAGCATGTGAGAAGGGTCTTCACTATCCAATTAAATCGCTCTTCACTGTTACTCATGCAACCCATCCTTCCTCGCTTCAGTAGCTTTATGACAAATGGCCTGTGGTGTTGACAGAAAACTAATATTTGCTGTTCCCTGCTGTTATGTATGTCTCCTGGAATTGTTTGATACAGCACCTTCAAGATTGTTTAATGCCATTTCCTGTACGCAAGTGTAAAGATGAATGAAACAATTGTTACTCCAGATCCGATGCAGTCCAAAAAATACACAATAAGACAAAGAACACAATAATAATAATAATAAAACACAATAAATATAAATACTTAAGATAGCTTATATACATAGATGGATTGTCTGTCCATAAAGTGATGTTCAGCTATACATAAGGTGACTGACAGAAAATAATGAAGTAGTGGTGGAGTTAGTGGGTGGAGGGGTGATCAGCCTTGCTACTTGGGGACAGTAACTGATTTTGAATCTAATGGTCCAGACATGGACGCTACATGTCCTCCTCCCTGGTGGGAGTGGGACAAACAGTCTGTCACAACCCCTGCACCCTCTGCAGCTTTCCATAGAACATTGATCTTCTCCGTTCCTTGAGCATCTGTATTTACAAATTGTTATCTTAATGAGAGACATTAAGCCCCTGTGCTTTCGGTTTAGTTTCGACAAGCTAATTGTGACTGGCACGGGTTTACTGCATTCTGTGATTATTTAAAGGGGTGTCTCGTTTAGTGCCTGAGCGGAATCATTGTGTTGGAGAGATTGATTTGTCTCGCGGTGTCACTCAGTCGTCACTCCAGGACTCTGTTGGTATTCCTGTCCCTAACCTCTTGTTTCCATCTCTTCATGTGGATTCTGCCATTCCTCTGCTCCTGGGTTGAGTCATGAGTCTGCTGTTCACCACTCCTGGGTTGAGTCGGTGCCTGCGACGCTCATAACAGAGAAAGCCTGCTGTTCCTCCACACTTTGGTCCAATCTGTGTCGGAATGACTCCACTAACCACAGGCCCAGCAGTGATTCCGAGTGCACTAAGTCTAGGCTCCAAGTGTACTCGGAGCTTCTCCAGTCTACCTTCAAAATTTTTTCCAAAGTTCATAAGGTCTCCCACGTTATGCTTTTTTTCGGAGTTATATGCTATGTCTCCAAGTCAAATGCAATGTTTCCAAGTTATATGCAATGTCTCCAAGTTATATGCAATGTTTCCGAGTTATATGCAATGTCTCCAAGTTATATGCAATGTTTCCGAGTTATATGCAATGTTTCCAAGTTATATGCAATGTTTCCGAGTTACATGCTATGTTTCTGAGTGATGTTCCCGGAATCATCGGGTGTTTTGTGTCTTTCAACATCATACAACCGCCTCCAGGTGACCCAGCCGGGGCTGATCAGACCCCAGCTTGTGTCCAGATGGCTAGCCACTTATAACTCCATGGCTCCCCTCTTTTGAGCCACAGCTATCTTGAGGCCCTCTCTGCCACATCGGTCGTACTGCGAATGGCTCTCCTCTTCCTCTCTCCCTCGATGCCCAAAATGCTGAAGGCTCTGACTAAGGAACGGGCTGCGAATCCCCTACAACCAACCTCCACTGGGAGACACCTTGCTCTCCATCCAGCCTGCTGACAGTTGCTGACCAGTCCTGTGTACTTGGAGAGCTTTCTTTCAAAGGCCTCCTCCAAGCTATCTTCCCATGGGACTGTCAGCTCCAGCAGCACCACTTGCTTAGTAGATTCAGACACTAGGACAATGTCTGGTCGCAGGGTGGTGGTTGCGATATGGTTGGGGAACTTCAGCTGCCGTTTGAGGTCCACCAACAGCTGCCTGTCCCTTGTAGAGGTCAGGATGCCTGCAGATGTTCTTTTGGTGGGTATTGGCTGCTCCCCAGCTCTGACAAAGGCAATGGTCTGCTTGGAGGGTCAGGACTGCTTTGCCCACTCAACTCTCAGATCTGTTCCTAATTTTTCCAACCCTGTCTCGAGTTCTCTGGACTTCCTGGGCTGTCAGGTGCAGACCTTAGGGAGGGAGGTACTGTCATGAGACATGCGGCTCCCTACAGCATCCTGTAGAGCGTGAAGCATCTACAGCAGGTTTGTTGGGTACCTGTATTTACTAATCCTCATCTAAACTAGAGCAGTTAAGTCCTTGTTCTTTTGGTTTGATCTTGTCAAGTTAATTGTGACTGGTATGACTTTCCCACAAGAGGACTCTCATTCAGTGCCTGAGCAGAGTCATTGTGTTGGAGAGAACAATTTGTCGCACAGTGTCACTCAGTTGTCCATCTGAGTTAGTATTCCTATTCCTAGCATCTGAGCTCCATCTCGTTTCATGGGGATTCTGCCGTTCCTCCTTCCCTGGGCTAGGTTGTGAGTCTGCTGTCCATGGCTCCTGGGTCGAGTTGTGATTTTGCTGTCCACTGCTCCTGGGTCAAGTTGTGATTCTGCTGTCCACTGCTCCTGGGTCGAGTTGTGATTCTGCTGTCCGCAGCTCCTGGGTCGAGTTGTGATTCTGCTGTCCGTGGCTCCTGGGTCGAGTTGTGATTCTGCTGTCCAAAACTGGCTCCTGGGTCGAGTTGTGATTCTGCTGTCCACTGCTCCTGGGTCGAGTTGTGATTCTGCTGTCCACTGCTCCTGGGTCAAGTTGTGATTCTGCTGTCCGTGGCTCCTGGGTCGAGTTGTGATTCTGCTGTCCACGGCTCCTGGGTCACGTTGTGAGTCTGCTGTCCACAGCTCCTGGGTCGAGTTGTGAGTCTGCTGTCCACTGCTCCTGGGTCGAGTTGTGATTCTGCTGTCCGCAGCTCCTGGGTCGAGTTGTGATTCTGCTGTCCACTGCTCCTGGGTGGAGTTGTGAGTCTGCTGTCCACTGCTCCTGGGTCGAGTTGTGATTCTGCTGTCCGTGGCTCCTGGGTCGAGTTGTGAGTCTGTTGTCCACTGCTCCTGGGTCGAGTTGTGATTCTGCTGTCCATGGCTCCTGGGTCGAGTTGTGATTCTGCTGTCCACTGCTCCTGGGTCGAATTGTGATTCTGCTGTCTGTGGCTCCTGGGTCGAGTTGTGATTCTGCTGTCCACTGCTCCTGGGTCGAGTTGTGATTCTGCTGTCCGTGGCTCCTAGGTCGAGTTGTGATTCTGCTGTCCACTGCTCCTGGGTCGAGTTGTGATTCTGCTGTCCGCAGCTCCTGGGTCGAGTTGTGATTCTGCTGTCCGTGGCTCCTGGGTCGAGTTGTGAGTCTGCTGTCCACTGCTCCTGGGTCGAGTTGTGATTCTACTGTCTGTGGCTCCCGGGTCGAGTTGTGATTCTGCTGTCCACTGCTCCTGGGTCGAGTTGTGATTCTGCTGTCCGTGGCTCCTGGGTTGAGTTAGTGCGGGCAAGCTCCATGACAGAGAAAGCGGGCCATCTCAGCACACTTGAATCCAGTCCTGTGAGCGACACTGTGACACAGTCTATTAGCAATGGGATCCTCTGTGATGTTACTGGCCTTTTTCCATCACCATTCTGTGTATATGGCAGGTAGGCTGGTGCTGGTGATACATTGGGCAGTTTTGCTTCATAGATATTAATCAATATCTTCAATCTTGTTGCTAAAGGTCTGATAACTCTCTCCTTTCAAGAATGCTATTTTCCATCTTGGGGTCTGACTTCATGAATAGAAAATATCAACCAGGAACACAACTTTGGGACCCTCATGTAAGTTTAAAATTGGATCTCAGCTCTCTCTCAAGGCTAAATAGCATACCAAATGCCACTGTCTACATAGTCACAGAGTTGAAGAGTCACATGCCACGGAAACAGGCCTTTCAGCCCAATCAGTCCATGCTGACCTAGACTCCCATCTGATCCAATCTCCTGCATTTGGTCCTTATCCCTGCACAGCATCCATATCCTTGTACCTGCCTCTGGCAGCTCATTCCATATACTGACCACCCTCTAAACTATCCATATCCTCATCTCTCACAGCACTGGACTCAAGTATGGTGAAATGGCCTGCTTTCTCAGTCACGGGGGTCACTGACACTGACTCAACCCAGGAGCAGTGGACAGCAGGCTCACAACTCAACCCAGCAGCTGTTGACAAGACGTGAGAGAATAGGACCAATCAAGTGTGACAGTGGAAAACTGTCAATGGAACTGCAGGAGGTCGTGGAGGTACTTAATGAATACTTTGTTTCAGTATTCATTACGGAAAAAGACCTTGGCGATTGTAGGGATGACTTACAGCAGACTGAAAAGCTTGAGCATGTAGACATTAGGAAAGACGATGTGCTGGAGCTTTTGGAAAGCATCAAGTTGGATAAGTCACCGGAACCGGACAAGATGTACTCCAGGCTACTGTGGGAGGAGAGGAAGGAGATTGCTGAGCCTCTGGCGATGATCTTTGCATCATCAATGGGGATGGGAGAGGTTCCGGAGAATTTCAGGGTTGCAGATGTTGTTCCCTTATTCAAGAAAGAGAGTAGAGATAGCCCAGGAAATTACAGACCAGTGGTTGGTAAGTTGATGGAGAAGATCTCGAGAGGCAGGATTTATGAACATTTGGAGAGGAATAGTCAGCATTGCTTTGTCAAAGGCCAGTCATGCCTTACGAGCCTGATTGAATTTTTTGATGATGTGACTAAACACATTGATGAAGGTAGATCAGTAGATGTAGTGTATATAGATTTCAGCAAGGCATTTGATAAGGTACCCCATGCAAAGTTTATTGAGAAAGTAAGGAGGCATGGGATCCAAAGGGACCTTGCTTTGTTGGTCTAGAGTTGGCTTGCCTACAGAAGGCAAAGAGTGGTTGTAGACGGGTCATATTCTGCATGGAGGTCGGTGACCAGTGGTGTGCCTCAGGGATCTGTTCTGGGACCCCTTCTCTTCGTGATTTTTATAAATGACCTGGATAAGGAAGTGGAGGGATGGGTTAGTAAATTTGCTGATGACACAAACGTTGGTGGTGTTGTGGATAATGTGGAAGGCTGTCAGAGTTTACAGTGGGACATTGATAGGATGCAAGACTGGTTTGAGAAGTGGCAGATGGAGTTCAACCCAAATAAGTGTGAGGTTGTTCATTTTGCTAGGTCAAATATGATGGCAGAATATAGTACTAATAGTAAGTGTTACGTACCCTGTAACTGGGTTGCCAAACCAGCAGATATGGACCACTTAGTTGGAGTCTGGATTACTGGAACTAAGAAAGTTTTATTAAAGAAATGAGCAACACAATACTCTAATAGTAAGGATATAAATGCAACAGGTTAGCAATGAATAAACACACATGTACATGGAACTATGATAATAGGATCAATCAAGCTCTATCGCAGTCTAGGGGTAAATGATCAGTTTCAAGTGACACAAAGTTCAGTTCAATTTAGTTCAGTTCAGTTCGCAGTAATTGCCGTTGTGCCGTTGGGGTGGGGAGAAGAGAGAGAACGAATGAATATGCAAATCGGATTCCAAACAGACCTTCGATATTCCTCGCAGTCAGCTTTCGGGCGAGCCCTTTGTAATGTCTTCTGAGGTCACCGACTGTGACCCCTCCATTCCAGATACGATCGTTCTTCTGCGGTGAACTCAGCACCCAGGCAAGGGCGGACACACACACCGGGTTCCCGCCCGACCGTATCTTTCCACCCTGTGCGTCTATGGCTGGTCCCGCAACCAGACCTCTAAAACTCCACCAATTTGTGGGGGCACACCGCTTCCAGGGTCTCGTTACCTCGTGGTGTCGTGTGTCTGTTGCCTTAGCGAACCTGTCCCTTTTTATCCCCCTGCTGGGGTATCGCCTGTCCATCAAACTTCAAACAGTTCAGGGTTCAAAGCCACCGGTCTCTGAAAATACTCGGAACTGTGTCTCCTTTTCGTTAATCCCTCTCATCTCTCATTAACATTTCTGAATGTTCCCCCATTGTCCTCTTATCGGCATCAATCTTCTGATTATGTCGTCACATAAGTAAGACTCTTGGTTGCGGGGAGGATCAGAAGGATCTTGGGGTCTGAGTCCATAGGGTACTCAAAGCTGCTGTGCAGGTTGACTATGTGGTTAAGAAGGCATACAGTGTATTGGCCTTCGTCAACCGTGGGATTGAGTTCAAGAGCCAGGAGGTAATGTTACAGCTATATGGAGCCCTGGTCAGACTCCACTTGAAGTACTGTGCTTAATTCTGGTCACCTCACTACAGGGAGGATGTGGAAGCTATAGAAAGAGTGCAGGGGAGATTTGCGAGGATGGATGTTGCCTGGATTGGGGAGCACGCCTTATGAGAATAGGTTGAGTGAACTGACCACCATCTAAACTATCCATATCCTCATTCAACGTTTCAGGCCAAAACTCTTCAGCAGGACTAGTTTCGGCCCGAAACATCAACCATACTCTTTTCCTAGATGCTGCCTGACCTGCTGAGTTCCTCCAGCATTTTGCGTGTGTCGCTCTGATTTCCAGCATCCGCAGATTTTCTCGTTTATCGTTCTGCATACTGACCACCCTGTTGGTGATAAATGTGACCCTCATGTTCCCATTCAGTCTCTCCCCTCTCAGCTTAAATCAGTGCCCTCAAGTTCTTGATTAACCAAACCTCGGAAAAAAGACTGTGTGCATTCACCCTATCCATGCCCCTCATGATTTTATGCCCCTCTCTAAGACCACCCAGGCAGATGGGGCTCGTCACCTGTGGTTGTCACTCCTATGTTGAGATCAACACTGACTGGCAACTCCTGCAAAACCGTTGGTGCTAAAGTGTATCAGTCTCTGCCGTTGCTTTGGATTCATCAGCTGCATGGAGTGGGGAGCCTGCTGCATGGGCAACAGCTTGCTCTCAATATTGCACTGCCCAGGCTTGTGTATCAAACATAGACAGCTAGAACACAGCTAGTGGTCAGCATTGAGCAAAAGAGGGCCTCAAGGCCACCTGGTAGTCTCTTACACACCAAGGAATGAAGTAAAATAATAACTATTATTAGAATCAATAATTATATAATTATCATTTCACTATTATTAAAGTAATTATTATTATAATTAAATTAATTATAGTCCCCTACCCATTCTAATCAATTTTAACAGGAGCACCTTTGAGAGTGTCTTGACCAGCTGCATCAACGTCTGCTATGGGAATTGTAAGCTATCTAACCGCAAGGCCATACAACAGATTTCAAGGACTGCTGAGAGGATTATCACGGCCTCTCTTCCAGCCGTCAGAGATATTTATCAGGAGCATTGCATACGCTAAGTGCCCTTCACATTGTCAAGGGTTTCTCCCATCCATCCCACAATCTGATGGTAGGGGGTCAGAGAGACAGGAGGTCCCATGGCATCAGGCCAAGGATTATTAGGATGGGAGACAACTTCTTCCCTCAGGCCGTGAGACTACTGAACTCCCTGCCACCACCCGGGTCTCATCACATGTGAAGCATCTGTAGCGTCACACTGTTTACTTTTGAACTTGTGTCATTAATGCATCTTATGCAAAATGTCAGTCTTCTGGAATATAATTTATTATTTGTTAATTAATTTGTGGCAATATTACTTTATGTGTTGTGTGAGAGTTATATATTCTGTGTTGTGCACCTTGGTCTGGAGTAAAGTTGTTTCATTTTCGACTAAGCCACAGACAAAATGAGCCAGGAGAAGGAGTGAGAAGGGAAACTATTTTCTGTTGGACAAGTCATTTAAGATGAGCACTTGTATAGTTTATGCAACAACAGCTGCCATTTCATTGGCTCTTCATTCAACCCTGGAAGATCTCGACAGTGAAGATACATACATCAGGATGTTATTCATTGACTATAGTTTGGCATTCAACTGTCATGGTCCGGTCTGTGAAGTCCGCAGTCCAGTTCACGGTCCGGTCCGTGGACTCAGGACTCCGGGTCTTCCAGCTGTCCCTTGTTTTGTTTGAGTTAACCTTAGGCACCTGATTCCCATCTAGGGGCTTGGAATATAAGTAGCCTTGGGGTTGAGTATGGGTTGCTGGTTTGTCTTGTCAAGATCCCCTGGGAGCAACCTGCTGGTGGAAAGCTAGAGCAGCTGCTTGCCATCCTTAGGCCATGTTGGGGAACCATCCCCTCATGGAGCCTTGCTGTCAGTAATCAGAGCTGTCTTTGTGGTATGGATTTGGCTGTTTCCTGGGCCAGTTGAGTGGCTGTCAGCCACTTTGAGCTAGGTAGGGATCCAGCTGTTTCTGTATCCAGCCGAGGTTGCTGGCTGTGACTGCGACTTGGAGCAACCCTGATGCAGAGATGGAACTGTCTGTTGTTCTTTGGTGTTAGTCTCTTCTTGTCCTCGCTCCTCGCTTCTGTGGGATAAGTCAGGCTGTTCTACCGTTGCCCTGTGGGGGGATCTGTCTTGTCTTGCCCTTGCCTCTGTGGGGTAATTCAGGCTGTTCTGCTGTTGCCCTGCAGGGGGATCTGTCTTGTCTTGTCCTTGCCTCTGGAAGGGTGGGGGGGGGTGTAAGTCAGGCCATTCTGCCATTGCTCTGCAGGGGGACCTGTCTTGTCTTGTCTTGTCTTTGCCTCTGTTGGGTAAGTCCGGCTATTCTGCCATTACCTGATGGATGGTCCTGTCCCACCTTGGTGTGGAGAAGAAGTTGAGTCCTGGCTTGTCTAAGTATAAGTCCCGGCTCTATGTCTAAGTACTGTCCTGTCTCATGTTGGTGTTGGGTTAAAGATGAATCCTGGCTTTTTGAAGGATAAGTCTAAGTTGATGTTCAGTTCCCAGTCTGTCTCCAAGTGCCAGCCTCTGTATTATCAGCCTCCGCATTCCAAGCCTCAAGACCCCAGCCTGCCTCCAAGCTCAAACCTCGAGACCCCAGCCTCAAGCCTCAAGAGCTAAGACCCCAGCCACATCCTGTCCTGTAGCCATGTCATGTCCTTGCCTGATTCTGGGGTCCGAGCCCAAGGCAAGACTCGGGTTCTGGGTCCTTGTCCAGTCTCTGGCTCAGACTCCAAGCACAGGCTCCTAGTTCATAGTTCCTTGTCTGTGTTCCCTGTCTAGTCCATGTCCTGGCCCAAGCCTGCGTTGTTGTCCCTGCTCCTTGTCTGTATCCTGTCACGTCTCTACCCTAGTCAAGTCTTGCTCCTAGTACTTCAGTGTCTGTATCTTGCATTTGGGTCCATTCCCAATGCCCCCACTGTGACATCAACACTATCATCCCCTCAAAACTAATCAATAAGCTTCAAAATCTAGGCCTTAATACCTCCTTGTGCAAATGGATCCTCAATTTCCTCACTTGCAAGCCCCAGTCAGTTTGGATCACAACAACATTTCCTCCACGATCTCCATCAGCACAGGTGCACCACAGGACTGTGTGCTTGGCTCCTGCTCCATTCACTTCATGCTTTTGACTGTGAGGCTAAGCATAGCTCCAATGCCATATTTAAGTTTGCCAACAACATCACCATCGTAGGCCGAATCAAAGCAGGTATGAATCAACATAGGCCAGAGACTGAAAATCTGGCTGAATGGTACCACAACAACATCAGCAAGACCAATAAGTTGATTATTGGCTTCAGAAGGAGGAAACCAGAGGTCCATGAGCCAGTCCTCATCAGGGGATCAGAGATGGAGTGGACCAGCAATTTCAAATTGCTCAGTGTTGCCATTGCTATCATTTTAAAGGACCTGTCCTGAGGCCAGCACATAAGTGCCATTACAAAGAAAGCATAGCTGTACCCCTACTTTCTTAGAAGTTTGTGAAGATTTGGCAGGACATGTAAAACTTTGATAAACTTCTATAGATGTTGGTGGAGAGTATATTAACCAATTGCATTACCACCTGGTATGGTAACACTAATGCCCTTGAATGGAAAATCCTACAAAAAGTAGTGGAAACAGCCAACACAGGTGAAGCTCTCCCACCACTGAGCACATCTAGATGGAGTACTTTTGCAGGAAAGCAGCATCCATCATCAAGGACCCCACCATCTAGGTCATGCTCTCCTCTCCCTGCTATCATCAGGGAGGAGGTACAGGAGCCTCAGGTCCCACACCATCAAGTTCATGATCAGTTATTACCCCTCAACCATCAGGCTCTTGAACAAGATGGGATAACTTCACTTGCCCCATCATTGAAATGTTCCCACAGCCTGTACACTCACTTTCAAGAACTCTTCATCTCATGACCTTGATATTTATTGCTGATTTATTTATTATTATTATTTATTTCTTTTTATATTTGCACAGTTTGTTATCTTTTGCACACCGGTTGAATGCCCAAGTTGGTAGAGTCTTTTATTGATACTATTATGGTTATCATTATATTATGGATTTATTGAGTATGCACACAGGAAAGTGAATCTCAGGGTATATGGTGACATATTGGTACTTTGATATAGAACACATAACATAGATATCTACAGCACATTACAAGCCCTTCAGCCCACAATGTTGTCTTGACCATGTAACCTACTCTAGAAACTGCCTAGAATTTCCCTACCACATAGCCCTCTTATTTTTCTAAGCTCCATGTACCTATCTAAGAGTCTCTTAAAAGACCCTATTGTATCTGCATCCACCACTTTCTGTGTGAAATAAATTTACTTTGAACTTTGAACTTTTATGTATGGTTTGTGTAGCTTTTCATAAATTCTTTTGTATTTCTTCATTTTCCTGTAAATGCCCGCAAGAAAATTAATTTCAAGGTAGTATAATATATGTAATATGTAACATATACACACTTTGAAAATAAATTTTACTTTGACCTTTGACTTTGAAAGTTAGATGCAGGATTTCTAGAGTATCATTTCCACAATGAACATATGCTTCTGAGGTGATGTTGAGTTGGTTACTAACTTGGAGATGTTGCCAGTAAGTCAAGGGATGAAGGGAAAGGCAGTAATGGTATTGGACAATTCTTAGTGAATGATAGAACAGGTGTGAGGGGCTAAATGTATGCCTGCTGTTTCTGTATTCCCCTCTTTCATTCATGGGGCCTTGGTAAGGTTGCAGTGTAGGGCCTGAGGTGTTTATTGCTGACTTTAGCTCTCTAGTACAGCAGCATAACCTTTCCAAAGGGTCGGAGTTCTTTGTGACAAAGTTAAACTTCCAACCAGTATTATTTGTTCCATTTCTTGTGAACAAGTAAATAATGAGGTTTTGTAGGCCCATGTCTAATCAACATAAGATAATGAGGTTACGTTAACTGGCTTGTATCAAACTAGATGACACTGGCTATGTTATTTACACCATTGAGACTGAGTTTCAGGAAGCTTGCAGACCAGATTGATTTTATCCATTTCCACATCAAACATGATCACAGGTAAAGATGATCAATAAACAGTTGAAATATTTGTGCATACAGGGAGTCAGCGCTCACAGCATTAATTTTGGATGTCTGGGATCTCTGTCCCCAGAAGCTTTTAGACCATCAATGTGAATTACTTTGTCCCAGCCAAAGTATCTGAAATGAATCATCACATGCAGATAATGTCAGCTAGTGGCAAAGCAGTATAAATGTTAGAAAGCATTGGAGACTGGAATGGAGAGCATTGGGGATTGGAGTGGAGAGCATTGCGGGTTGGAATGGAGAGCATTGGGGATTGGAGTGGAGAGCATTGCGGGTTGGAATGGAGAGCAGTGGGGATTGGAATGGAAAGCATTGGGGATTGTTAGGAACGACAGAAAGATGGGGTGATGGAAGTGAGAACTAGGATTCGGTTTCTGCAATGGACTACTCATTCATCTACAACTTGTCAACAGGTCCTCGTCACTTGCCTGATGAGTGCAGCTCCATCAACACTCAAGAAGCTCGACACCATCCAGTACAAGGCAGCCCACTTGACTGGTACCCCTTCCACGAGCATCCAATCCCTCCACTATTGACGAATAGTTGCAGCAGTGTGTTCTATCTACAAGATGCACTGCAACAACACACCAAAGTTCCTAAGACAGCACAATCTAGACCCACAACCACTACCATCTAGAATGATTAGAACAGCAGGTACCTGGGAACACCAACACTGGGAAACCCCCTCCAAGTCATTCACCATCCTGACTTGGAAACATATCACCATTCCTTCATTGTCACTGTGTCAAAATCATGGAATTATTTCTCTAGCAGCACTGTGGGTGTACCTACACCTCGGGGACTGCAACAGGATCAAGAAGGCAGCTCATCACCACCTTCTCAAGGGCAACTAGGGATGTGCAATAAGTGCAGGCTTAGCTGGAAATGCCCACATCCCGTAAATGAATAAATAAAGAAAAAAAATTTTTTTAGTTTGTAAGAGTTGTGCCAGTGTTTGGAAATCCTTTGAATCCTATAAATCTTCTGTAATTCAGAAATCTTTCATAAATCAGGAATTCTCTGTGAGTGTTAAATGTTTATTAAGAATTATTTGTTGAAATTTAAACAAGTATCCTTAAAAATAAAATAAACTGTGTTTAAACCACTTTGTTAGCTAGAAATATCTCGTCCGTGGTAGGGAGAGGAGACCCACCACTCCCGCGTGGATATAGGCAGCTAGACTTTGCCATAGTGACTAGACAGGGTCTTTCAAGTCTTTCAAGAGTAGGTAATTACAGTATTACCATCCTATAGTGAGGAGACTCATGGATACCTATATCAGATAGAGCTTAAAATTTGCTTTTGAGCTTAGGGATTTGCAGGCAGTGAACCTAATACCATCATAATGAGTAAGTAGTGAGATGCATTTATGTGACAGGAGAGCTATGGATGGAAGTGAACCCAAGTGCACAGTAACATTTAGAATTAACTGTGACTCAGGCTCGAAATAAACAAAATGACACAAATGAAATCACAAGCACTCGTACTAGAAATGGAATTCCTATGATTGAGCACTGAGTGCTCGGCACGCGGCCTTTAAGTACAGACTTTCCATGAAGGGATGTGACCGGCAATAATTGGCAGTCTGAGACTCTAAGGGACAGTGACAGCTAACCATACCCTGGGGAATTGGAGTGCTGGATCTTGGATGCCTGTAGCTGTTCAGTCAGGAACATGACACGTTTAGGACAGAGATCAGCCCACACAATGGATAAAACTTTCACCTTCAGCCAAGAATTCAAATCCATTCCAGGAAAAAGTACAAGACTGAAGAGTACCTAACTTTCCAGTGCTGAGGATATACTGCATTGTCAGAGAGGCATTACTGAGGGAAGGGCACAGTGTAGGTGGAAACATAAAGGTACGCAGTCCTCGACACACTTGCGAATAAAGCTCACAATGGCAATTACACCTATGGAGGAAAAAGGACAAAGTGCCAATGAAAAGACTTTATCTAAAATGTTCACCTGTCCTGAAGAAGGGTCTCGGCTGGAACATTGACTGTCTATTTCCCTAACCGGCTGAGCTCCTCCAGCATTCTGGGTGTTGCTGTGAGAGAAAAAAAAATGTATTCATGTACTGGGTGTGGATGTCACTTTATTTCTCATCCCTAATTACCCCTGGACAAGGGTGTTGTGGGGTGGTGAGCCTCCAGGACTGCACTACTGCAGTCCTGGTGAACAAACAACCATTGTGCAAAGGAAGACAAACTGAGCAATTTTTAAAAATAAACAAGTTAAAAAAGTAATATTGAGAACATAAGTTGTAGAGTCCTTGAAAGTGGCTCCATAGTTTGTTGAATCCACACCGGTTCAAGAGCCTGATGGTTGAAGGGTAATAACAGTTCTTGAACCTGGTGGTGTGGGAGCCGAGGCCCCTGTACCTCCTTCCCGGTGGCAGCAGCATATGGTGTGAATGGTGGGGTCCTTGATGATGGACACTGGTCTCTTGTGGCAGTGCTCTTTGTAGATGTGTTCAATGGTGGAGAGGGATTTGGCTCCACCATGCACCATTCACAAAAGACAGTACACTATTTCCTTCTCAAGGATAATAAGCAACAGGCATTAAATACCAGCCTGGCTGGGGAACTTGCATCTCATGGGGAAAAATAAAAAATATTCAAAAAGGTAAGAAATCTCAATTATGTGGAAATGTAAGAGAAAATTACGTTTAGGAATTGGACTTGTGAAATGTGATATTACCAGTGCTCAGAAGCTCCAGCAAAAACAGCAACAAAAGAACTTGATACTGACAGGTTTGTCATTTTACGTTAGTATTCACAATACATCCTTTCGTGGCATCAACGCTAATCCTCAAATTGAATTTCTAAGAAATGTGACTTGTAGTGTGGAACTTAATAAGCTGTACCGGCTCTGGGCATTCCGAAGCCCATGGGCCGCAGTAATGGCGAAAGGATGTTTGCGAAGCATCATAATTGATCGTGAGTTTTATTGGTTTAAGCCCTGCCAAAGTTTCCATTCTTCATTATGTTTGTGTTTCTCCACTGCGGAGAACTACCCCTCTCTTCCGCTGAGACGTTTACTTGGTCCCAAGACTTTCCCAGCTCCACTCCCTTCCCAGAATCCAGTTATGCTTCCTTCAACCTCATTTACTCCAGTACTGTATTTTGAGATTTTAAAAAAAGATTGGGCAGCCTGCATTCCTTGGACGGTGATGAGTTTGAAGTTACGCTAACGTGTGTCAGGCTGTTCCTCAAGTAACAGACACCAAAGTTTCCAGGAGGATTTTTAAGGGCACGGTCAATACTTGCGATTATTTCTCAGATGCTGCACCGGTTATGGAGCGAAGGAGTGAAGTAAGTCAGCTTGCTATTGAGAAATGTATTCCATGGCTCGGGCAGGTGCGGCTGGTCACCCGCCTAGGAGAAGGAGAACTCTGAGTTTAAACCGCCGCCGCTACCCACCCATGGGTCCGGAGCCGGGTCCCCATGGCAGTGTGCTGTTGTTTACTACTTCACTCCGGCAACCTCTGTGATGACACTGGTATCTGGCTGCCCTTCCCTTGGACGACATCAGTGACGTGGAGAGGGGGAGCCCGCTGCGAGGGCAACAGCCGGCTCTTCAAATCTTCCCGCCCAGGAGAGGACACAATCCACCAGCGGCACAAACCCATGATCCCCTGGGATCGCCGGCTGCGTACTAATCCCATGGCATAATGATGATTGTCAAAGGAACACACACCAATCCACATAGAGGGATCAGAAGTGGAGAGAGCGAGCAGTTTCAAGTTCCTGGGTGTCAACGTCTCCGGGGATCTATCCTGGGCCCAACATATCCACGCAATTATGAAGAAGGCCCATCAGCAGCTATCTTTCCTGAGGAGTTTGGGGAGATTTGGTGCGTCACAACAGACTCCAGCAAGTTTCTGCAGATGTACCACGGAGAGCATTCTAACTGCTGACATCACCGCCTGGTAGGGAGGGGCCATTGCAGAGAACTGGAAAAAGCTGCAGAAAGTTGTAAAATCAGCCAGCTCCATTATGGGCACCAGAGTCCCCAGCACCAAGAGGTGACACCTCAAAAAGGCAGAATCCATCGTTAAGGACCCCCATCACCCAGGACATGCCCTCTTCTCATTATGACCACCAGGGAGGGGGTTAGGGAGCCTGAAGGCACACTCAACGTTTTAAAAACAATTCTTCCCCCTCATCCGTTCAGATTTCCAAATGAACAATGAAGCTATAAACACTTTCCTTACTGTTTTTGCTCTCCTTTTGCACCACTGATTTATTTTTTAATATATTTCTTCTTGCAATTTATAGTTTTTTTAATATATTGCCCTGTACTGCGGCAGCAAACAATAAATTTCATGCTATATATCAGTGACAGTAAATCTAATTCTGATTATGATTCTGGTCTCATGCCAACAACCTTTTCCCTCAATGTCAGAAACACAAGCGAGCTGCTCATTGACTGTAGGAAGAGGGATGGTGCACCTGCTCCTGAAAAAACAATGGTGCTGAGGGTGAGAGAGTTGAGATATTCAAGTCTCTAGCACTGGACATCTCTGATAGCCTGTCCTGGTCCTAGCCCATGGTCAAGAATGTCCACTTCTTCGGGAGGCTAAAGACATTTGGCATTTCCCCGTTAAAACTTACCAATTTTAATTGATCCACCACAAAATGTGCATAATGGAGGGGAGGAGAAGATGGCGGCGCGACACAGCGTGCGCGGCCGCTCTGAAATGATATTGTATTTGTTAAGTAGGTACCGTGCACAATCCTGATTTGATGGAGACAGATGTGAGAAGCACGGAGGAACATCTGGAGAAACTTCTGAAATGCCCGCTTCGCTGCCGCTGCTACTGTGCGATTGAGAATCTCCGAAGGGGAAGGGCCCAAATCCTCGGCTTTGCCTACTGCCTGTTGCCAGGGCCAGGGTCAACGCGCTTGGCAGAGATGGTGCTCGGTGCTTGGTGTCGGAGGCTCAAAGTTTTCGGACGGACTCGAGAGTCGGCTGTGGTCGGGTGCTTCCAGGGTGCTGCATCGGCAAGTTTGCGGTGCTGGAGGTTCATGGCAGGGAGGGTTTCTCCCTTCTACCAACTGCATGAGATGATGGGACTTTCAAGAGACTTTGAGACTTTTTTTTACCGTGCCCATGTTCTGTTCTTTATCAAATTACAGTATTGCTTTGCACTGTTGTAACTATATGTTACAATTATGTGGTTTTTGTCAGTTTTTTTAGTCTTGGTTTGTCCTGTGTTTCTGTGATATCATACTGGAGGAACATTGTATCATTTCTTAATGCATGCACTACTAAATGACATTAAAAGAGGACTGCGTGTCCTCATAATCTAATCTAATGAATTGGAATGGCAACTGCTCTGCACAACTGCAAGAAACTAAGAGAGTTGTGAGCCAGCACACCATAGAAATGGTCTCTGTCTGCTCACTGTCTGTGTAAGACAGCCAGCATTATCAAGGACTCCATCCACCCCAGATATTCCAATGGGTGGAAGAAACAAAAAGTCTGAAAGCACATAGCACCAGGCTCGAGGACAGCTTCTACCCCACTGTTATCAGACACTTGAATGGGCCTCCTGTACGATAAGGTGGACCCTTGGCCTCACAACCTACTTCATTATGATAATGCACTTCATTGTTTACCCACACAGCACTTTTCCAGTCGCTTTTACACTTTACTCTGCATTGTGATTACTCTACCTTGCTCTACCTCAATGCATTGTGTAATAATTTGACATCCAGCATTTGGAGGCCTTAGGCTGGACCAACAAGCAAAATGATGCAGATGTTCAAAATCTGAAACAAAAGTAGGAGGTGCAGGGAATACGGATCGGATCCAGGTAGCATCTGTGGATAGAGAAACAGGGTTAGTGTGTCAGACCGATCTATCAAGCTCAATCAGTGAATTGGTGTCAAAGTAAAATTTAGAATCAAAGTAAGTATACATCACCGTATACTACCTTGAGGTATACGTTCTTGCACACATTTACAGAAAAATAAAGAAATACAATAGAATATACATTAATACTGACAAACAACCAGTATGCAAAAGAAGACAAGTTATGTATTTAAAAAATTAAATAATACTGGTATACATGAGTTGTGGAGTCTTTGAAAGTGAGTCCATAGTGTGTGGAATCAGTTCAGTGTTGAGGTGAGTGAAATAACCAACACTGGTTCAGGAGCCCAATGGTTGAAGGGTAATAATTTTTCCTGATCCTGGTGGTCTGGGACCGAAGGCTTCTGTAACTCCTGCCCAATAGTAACAGCGAGAAGAGAGCAGGGCCTGGATAGTGGGGGCTCTTGAAGATGGATGCTGCTTTCTGGAGGTACGACTCCATGAAGATGTGCTCAGTGATGGAGAAAGCTTTGCTACATCCTAGACTGGGCTACTTCCTAGTCTTGTGGAGAGTGAGGTTATCCACACCGGTTCAGGAGCCTGATGGTTGTAGAGTAATAACTCTTCCTGAATCTGGTGACTCTTATGAGGAGAGGTTGAGTGAGTTAGGTCTTTTCCCTTTAGAGCAAAAGAGGATGAGAGGTGACTGGATAGAAGTGCCTACAGAAAAGATATATAGATCGAGTAGACAACCAGGAGGGAAGTATGAGGGGGCATAATTCTAATGTGATTGGAGGCAAGTATAGGGGGAGTGTCAAAGCTAAAGCCTTTACACAGCCAGATGGGAAGTGTGTGAAATCGCTGCCAGAGATGGGGGTAGAGAAAGATATATTAGGGGCATTTCAGTGCATTGAGGTAGAACCAACTGTTCCTGAACTTGGTGGTGTGGGACCTAAGGTGCAAGTCTCTGAACATGTGATAATTAAGTTACACTTCACTATGTTGAGGCAATTTTAATACCTGACTTGCTGGAAACAGTTGATTAGCATTGTATTAGCAATTATCTTCTCATTAAAAAGATGCTTATACTGTTAACTATCAGCCCTATTTTCTGCGTTGATTAATGGGAAATTAACGCACATGTCAAGCAAAGTCCTTGAAAGGACTGAGAGGTTGGGAAAAGCAAAAGGTAACTGTGATAAATCAACCAGTGAGCTATGGCGATTTGTAACTCAGGGCATAGAATTCAGCAGCAGTCGCTGGCTGATTAGCACCTTACCTACAGCGTTCAACATACACTCAGTGGCCTTTTTATCGGGTACACGTGTATACCCGCTTGTTAACGCAAATATCTAATCTGCTGATCATGTAGCAGCAACTCAATGCATAAAAGCATGCAGGCATGGTCAAGAGATTCAGTTGTTGTTCAGACTAGATATTAGAATGAGGAAGAAATGTGATCTACTGTAGCTGACTTTGAATGTGGAATGATTGTTGGTGCCAGACGGGGTGGTTTGAGTATCTCAGAAACAGCTGATCTCTTGAGATATTTACATACAACAGTCTCTAGAGTGAAAAATGTAAAATAAACATCCCTCAACAGTTCTGTAGGAAAATACACCTTGTTAATGAGAGAGGTCAGAAAAAAAATGGCCAGACTTATTCATGCTGACAGGAAGGCAACAGTAACTCAAATAACCACACTTTACAACAATAGTGTGCAGAAGAACATCTCTGAATGCACGACACATCGAACCATAAAGTGGATGGGCTACAGCAGCAGAAGACCATGAGCATACCCTCAGCGGCCACTTTATTAGGTACAGGAGGCCTCTGAGTGCAGATTTATCCTCTCTTTATCACTGTTTGTTCTACTGAATGTCTCACTAAAGATAGAGAAAATAAAGATGCAGATGTTGGAAACCTGAAATAAAATTACTGCTAGTAAGCAACAGGTTGGGCAGCATCTGTGGAGAGAGAAACGGAGTTAATGCTTTAGGTGGGAGATTCTGCATTAGAACTGACTACTACAGTCGGAACTGGAAACATTGTTTTCATTCCTCTCTCCACAGATGCTGCCTGACCTGCTGAGTGTTTCCAGCATTTTCTCTTCACATTAGTGGAGATGTGTTGCTCTTGAAATCTATTCTTGGCTGATTAAACAGGACCAAAAAAAAGCATACATTGACTGACAAGTTGAGGAGCAGTAACTCATACTCTGCCTTCATCGTTGCCAACCTAATGGCATGGACATCAATTTCTCCAACTTCTGATATCAATCCCCCTCCGTTGGCCCCCATATCTCTGTTCCCCATCCCCTTCCTGCATTTCTTCACCTCTGTAGCTCATTACTTTTCTCTTTCCCGCGCCCCACCCTTACGACCTGCCCCTCACCTTCACCTTCTTCCCTTTAGTTCCCCACCTCTTCCCTTTTGTTCCATCGTCCACTGTCCTCTCCTATCAGATTCATTCTCCTTCAGCTCTTTACCTTCCCCAACCACTTGTACACCTCCCCCTCTTATTCTGGTTCCTGGCCCCTCCCTTTCCAGTCCTGATGAAGATCTCAGACTGGAACATCAGTTGAGTATTCCCCTTCACAGATGCTGCCTGGCAAGCTGTTGTCCTCCAGCATTTTGTGTGTATTGCTCTGGATTTCCAGCACCTGCGGAATCTCCTTTGATTAGGACTCATTCTTGCCAAGTGATTCTGTTCAGAAAGTGGCATCCTACATTGGCACTGAATGCATGGTGACACTTACTGGGCTGCCTCCAGCACATAATTGGGCTGTGGTAGACGTTGATGCACCGGATGTTTCAATAATTTGATGCACATGTCACACATAAAGCTAATCAAGCTAAGCTTGACAATCATGGTTCTGCTTTTAAGGAATTTTATGGCCAATTATAAAAAATTCTCAGTATCACAGGAAAACAGAATCCATCATCAAGGACCTCTTCCATCCAGGTCATGCTTTCTTCTCGCTACTGCCATCAGGAAGAAGGTACAGGAGCCTCACGACTCACAGCACCATGTTCAGGAACTGTTATTACCCTTCAACCATCAGACTCCTGAACCAGTGCGGATAACTTCACTCACCTCAGCACTGACTAATTCCACAACCTATAGATTCAATTTCAAGGGCTCTTCATCCTATGTTCTTGATACTTATTGTTTATTTATTTATTATTATTATGGTTTTCTATTTTTTTCTCTTTTTCTTCTATTTGCACAGTTTGTTGTCTTTTGCACATTGGTTGTTTGTCCTGTTGCGTGCGGTCTTTCATTGATTCTATTGTGTTTCTTGTACTTACTGTGAATGCGCACAAGAAAATCAATCTCAGGGTTGTATATGGGGACATATACAGTATTTTGTATTGGCGCGTGGCCAAGTAGTTAAGGTGTTGGTCTAGTGATCTGAAGGTCGCTAGTTCGAGCCTCAGCTGAGGCTGTGTGCTGTGCCCTTGAGCAAGGCACTTAATCACACATTGCTCTGCGACGACACCGGTGCCAAGCTGTATTGGCCCTAGTGCCCTTCCCTTAGACAACATCGATGGCATGGAGAGGGGAGACTTGCAGCATGGGCAACTGCCAGTCTTCCATACAACCTTGCCCAGGCCTGCGCCCTGGAAACCTTCCAAGATGCAAATCCATGGTCTCACGAGACTAACGGATGCCTATATATAATACAGTATTCAATGTGATAATAAACTTACTTTGAATTTTGAATTGAGCATTAGTGTTTTACATAGCACGTGGTCTTGGACACGGACGGAGGACAAGCTTCAATTTGTAGACACCTACTTCTTTCATCCTGTTAAAAACCACAGGAAAATAAGCCAGCACAAATTACACTGTCTGTTGAAACATCAGGGTTGAGAAAAATGTATTTAATAAAAATGAACTGCAATCTTGAAACTTATAGGCGGTGTAATCTTCCCTTTATGAACTCTATTATTCCTTTGTATTGTAATTTGAATGGCATTCAGCTTCACGGTAAACATGAAAAGAATGTTTAATGGACCAATAGGTAAGATAACACATCTATTCAGCCTTCTGTAATTGCTTGATGCCAGAGAGAATTTTATGGGGATCTGCAGGACACATGTTTAATTTTTATTAATAATAACGTCAATATATCTTCTTAATAACATATATCTTGTAGCAGCAACAAGTTCAGCAGCTATGTCTGCAAATGTGAGAGGAAATAGGTAGATAAATTTTAATCTTTAGTAAAACAGAAACAATAGCTGGTGTTTAAAATACAATAAAGGACAAATAGCAGCTGTAAAGGCTTTCAATGTTTACAATGTGAAGCCCCTCACGCTGGTAAACACAAGAGATTCTGCAGATGCTGGAAATCCAGAGTAACGCACACACACATGAAGCTGGAGGAACTCAGCAGCACTTACAGGCCATAAGACACAGGAGCAGAATTAGGCCATTCAGCCCATCAATTCTGCCCTGCCATTTCATCATGACTGATCCATTTCCTTCACAACCGCATTCTCTTGCCTTCTCCCCCTAACCTTTCATGGCCCTGACCAATCAAGAAAATATCAACTTCTGTTTTAAATATCCCCAATGACTTGGCCTCCACAGCCACCTGTGACAATAGATTCACCACACTCTGGCTAAAGAAATTTCTCCTCATCACCTTTCTAAATGGATGTCCCTCTATTCTAAGGCTGTGCCCTCTGGTCCTAGACTACCCCACTACATGAAACAGCTTCTCCAAATCCACTCTATCTAGGCCTTTCAACATCCGATAGTTTTCGATGAGATCCCGCTCTATTCTTCTGAATTCCAACGAGTAAAGGCCCAGAGACGTTAATCGCTCCTCATATAATAAGCCTTTCATTCCTGGAATCATTCTCATGAACCTCCTCTGAAGCCTCTCCAATGTCAGCACATTCTTTCTTAGATAATAGGTCCCAAACTGCTTAATAAAAATGAACTGCTCAAAGTACTCCAAGTGAGGCCTCAGCAGGGCCTTGTAAAGCCTCAGCACGACATCCTTGCCTTTATATTCTAGTCCCCTTATAATGAATGCTAATATTGCATTTGTCTTCCTCACCACCGACTCTACCTGCAAATTACCCTTTAGGGTGTCCTGCACGAGGAAAAAGAGAAATAAACAGACAATTTATTGGGCGGAGACCATTCATCAGCTTTGAAAGAGAAGGGACTGAAGCCAAAAGGGGCGAGGGGAAGGAGCACAAGCTGGCAGATGATAGGTGAAGCCAAAAGGGGCGAGGGGAAGGAGCACAAGCTGGCAGATGATAGGTGAAGCCAAAAGGGGCGAGGGGAAGGAGCACAAGCTGGCAGATGATAGGTGAAGCCAAGTGAGGACGGAATGAAGTGGAAAGTTGGGAGGTGGAAAAGGTAAAAGTAAGGACTTCTTCCCCCTTCCTTACCTTGGTGAATCCCCTTACAACTCAGGAGGCCATGGAGTTCTTTTCTGCTTATTTGACTTCCATCAGTCCCACCTCTATGGCCCTGCAAAAGATCCCCCTCTGGACCCTCAAGGGATGGTTTGGAATCATCTGAATGGTGGGGGAGTCGGGGTGAGTGGGGGGTGTGAGTTAGAGATCAGGTTGGAGGCTACCAAGCCAGAATGTGAGTAGACGTTCCTCAGTCTGTGGCTGATTTTGTTTTTGTCCCTGTTGAATCAGCCAATAACGGATTTCAAGAGCAACATAACTTCAGTGCTGGGAAGACTCAGCAGGGCAGGCAGCATCTGTGGAGAGAGAAACGGGCTTGTCAGGGCACAGGGGCCTGTTAGAGCGCTGTATTTCCAAATAAAATAAAAATGTGCCAGCAGGGCAAGTCATTTTACACAGAGGGTGGTAACTGCCCAGTGTGGGCCGTGGGGGGTGGGGGAGTGACAGAAACAGACACAATAGAGACTGGAGGGATATGAATCAGGCAGAAGAGATTTCATTGTAATTCAGCACAGACACTGTGGGCCGAAGGGCCTGTTCCTGGGCTATACCGTTCTGTGCTGTGCGTTTGATGAGCCATAGACCAACAAACAAGACGAATACCTGTGGGATCGCCTTTGAGTCGTACGGTGGTGTAGCGGTTAGCTCTACGCTATCGCTGCTCGGGGTCTGGGAGTTCAGAGTTCAATTCTAGCATCCTCTGTAGGAAGTTTGTGTCCAAAGTTAGTTAGTTGGTTAATTAATCGTTGTAAATTGTCCTGTGATCAGCCTAGGCAAGGGTTAAATCGGGGTTTTTATTGGGCTAGTGTTGGATCGGAGGTTGCTGGGCGGCGAGGATCGAAGGGTCGATTCCTGGCTATATCCCGATAAATAGAGTTTTGCGTTCGTCAGTCTGATATTGAGAGGGAGAACACTCTGTCACTCTGTCTGTCTCTATCACTGAACCCACGGATCACCAAATAAACAAGGACAGTTCACTGCCACACGAGCACGCTGCACAGACAGGATTCAGGAGGAATACCGTGAGCTGACGTGCTAAACCGGCTTTGAAGTACTACAGAGCAGGGAGTGGGTAACACCGGCCCCAGCCCCGGCCCGCCTCCGCCTCCTCTCCCGCTCGCTGCCTACGCGTCTACCGCAGGACTCGCAGCTGCCTTCCGTCTGCGGAAATTGCTCCATCCGTCACTGTCAGCCTGCCGCAGAAATGCTGGCGAACTCCCGCAGACGGGTTGCTGTGATTTCTCCTCGGGAGTAGCACGCTACATTCAACATCTTTGCAAACCAATTATAGGCAATCTATAGGAGGCTTTAGCTACTTAATATTGTATGTCACTTGTGCAACGTTGTAAGGCTCCCTCCTTATTAACTGCTGGCTATAAGTAGCAAGTTTATGGCGTATTGATCGGTGGGAGCAGAGGGAGGAGGATTGATTAATTCAGACACTGAGGTTCTGAATGAAACTTGCCCACGCAGCCTGTTGTGCTGCCAACACCCTTTAAAGCTGTACCATCTAAAGTTAGGTCACGTCGACACCCCTCCATCCATTCTCAACAGCACAATCTGAATCAGGTTTAAAATCACAGGCCTGTCGTGAAATTAGAAGTTTTACGAAAGCAGTGCGGTGTAATGCATTAAAAAGTGTGATATAACTTTCAATAAGAAATACATTTTAAAAATAAATAAGTAAACAAAAATAACATAGCAAAAAGTGAGGCAGTGTTCATGGCCTGTTCGGAAATCTGATAGGCACAGGGGAAGAAGCTCTTCCCAAAACCTGGAGATTGTACCTTCAGGCTCCTGTACTTCCTCGCTGATAGCAGATCTCCCAGTGGCCACACATTTTAATTCCACGTCCCATTCCCATTCTGACATGTCTATCCACGGCCTCCTCTACTGTAAAGATGAAGCCACACTCAGGCTGGAGAAACAACACCTTATATTCCGTCTGGGTAGGCTCCAACCTGATGGCATGAACATTGACTTCTCCAGCTTCCAATAATGCCCCTCCTCCCCTTCACACCCCATCCCTTATTTATTTATTTAATATATTTTTAAAAATTTTTTCTCTCATTTTTCTTTCTCTGTCCCTCTCACTATAACTCCTTGCCTGCTCTCCACCCTCCAGGCTCTCCTCCCCCCTTCTCTCTCTCCCTAGGCCTCCCGTCCCATGATCCTCTCCCTTCTCTAGTCTGGTATCCCTTTTGCCAATCACCTGTCCAGCTCTTAGCTCCATCCCTCCCCTTCCTATCTTCTTCTATCATTTTGGATCTCCCCCTCCCCCTCCCACTTTCAAATCTCTTACTATCTCTTCTTTCAGTTAGTCCTGACGAAGGGTCTCGGCCCGAAACGTAGACTGTACCTCTTCCTATAGATGCTGCCTGGCCTGCTGCGTTCACCAGCAATTTTTGTATGTGTTGTTGGGGGTCCTTAATGATGGATGCCACCTTCCCAAGGCATCACCTTTTGCAGATGTTCTCGATGTGGGTTAGCTTGTGTCCATGATGGAACTGACTGAGGTTACAACAGACACAAAATGCTGGAGGAACTCAGCAGGCCAGGCAGCATCTATGGAAAAGAGTCAACAGTTGACATTTCAGGCCGAGACCCTTCATCTGGACTTCAGGTACCTGAAGAGCAACTTCTTCATGCAGAGGGTAGTGCGTACAACATATGAAGAGAGATGCCAGCAGAAGTGGTCGAGGCAGGTACAATAACAAAATCTGAAAGGCGTTTGGACAAATCCATGAATAGGACAGGTTTAAAGGGATACATGGAAAATACAGGCAAAAGGAATTCATCAGGAAAGCCTCCACTTTCTGAAGAGAAACGGTTATACATACTCATTTCATTCTGTAGATGCATAGTAGAGAGCATCCTAACAAGCTGCAAAACAGCTTGGTACGGAAACTGCACTGTGGCGGTCAGCAAGGCTCTGGAACAAGTGGTCAAAACTGCCCAATGTATCACTGGCACCAGCCTACTCACCATCAAGGACATATATATAGAAAGGTGCTGGAAAAGGGCCAGTAACATCATGAAGGAACTCACAGACTCCACTCTTGGACTGTCTGTCCCATTCCCATCAAGAACGAGGCTACGTAGCATCATTGCCAGGATTACCAGACCCAAAAACCATGAGACTGTAAGATATAGCAGCAGAACTAGACCACTCAGCCCATCGAGTCTGCTCCACCATTCCATCATGGCTGATTTGTTATCCCTCTCAATCCTGCCTTCTCCCCATAACTTTTGACACCCTTACCTATCAACTTCTGCTTCAAACACACTTAATAACTTGTACTCCATAATTTCATCCTTAATAATCAACTCCAACATCTTCCCAACCACTGAAGTCAGACTAACTGGCCTATAATTTCCTTTTCCTTCCTCCTTCACGTCTTGAAGAGCATAGTGACATTTACAATTTTCCAGATTGTTTAAAGATTATTTCCAATGCCTCCACAATCTCTCACCTACCTCTTTCAAAATCCTGGGATGTAGTCCATCTGGTCCAAGTGACAGATAAGTCTTAAGGCAGATAAGCCTTCAGACCTTTCAGCTTCCCAAGCACCTTCTTAATAATAGCATCTACACTCACTTCTGTCCCCTGACACTCTCAAATTTCTGGTACAAAGCTAGTGAATTCCTATGCAAAATTCTTAAGTTTTTCCGCTATTTCATTACCACCTCTCCAGTATCATTTACCAGCGGTCCAATATCCACTCTCGCCCCTCTTTAACCCTTTATGTATCTGAAAAAAACTTTTGGTGTTCTCTTTGATATTATTGACTAGCTTACCTTCATATTTCATCCTTTCTCATCTTATGGTTTTTTAGTGCCTGCTGTTGGTTTTTAAAAATTTCTCAATCCTCTAACTTCCTACTAATATTTGCTATATTATATGCCCTCTCTTTTGCTTTTATGCTGTTTTTGACTTACCTTTTCAACCACGGTTGCCTTTAGAATATTTCTTCATCTTTGGGATGTATCTATCCTGCACCTTCCAAATTGCTCCCAGAAATTCCAGCCATTGCTGTTCTGCCGTCATCCCTGCTAGTGTTCCCTTCCAATCAACTTTGGCCAGCTCTTCTGGCTCATGCCTCTGCAATTCAATTGATGATAATGATAAGAAGCAACAGATAGGTAGATGGAAGTTAACTGGTGACTCTCAGCCAACCCTCAACTCAACCTTATCTGCCTCACTCAAAGTCAGATCACATTTATTGTCATATTCATATGTACATACATGTGTGCACGAGTGCAATGTAAAACTTGCTGGCAGCTGCATCATAAGCACACAACAATGTTCACTAGAGAACCACTGGGCGGCACAATAGTGCTGTAATTACTGTAATGTTTTTGCATTGGCAGCACCCCAAGCTCGATTCCCGCCGCTATCAAAAAGGAATTTGTATATCCTCCCCCTGATTGCCTGGGTTTCCTCCGGGTGCTCTGGTTTCCTCCCACACTCCAAAGATGTACGGGTTAGTAAGTTAATTGATTACATGGGTCTAATTGGCCAGTGCGAGCTCATTGGCCTGTTACAGTGCTGTATAGCTCAGTAAAAATAAAAATCAATTAAATATTAGTTATACATAATTGTTTCATTAAAAGACAGAATTAGAACACAAAAAACATGTCCATTGTAGTCCATAATGGTTATGGTATTGTTACACTGAGGTAATGATTACAATTGCACACATTAATCCAAGAATGGTTGGGGGGAGTCACTGTTCTTGATCTTAGTGATGTGGGACTTCAGCCTTCTGTACCTCCTGCCTGTTGGTAGTAAAATGCACCCAGTGACCACTTTATCTGTTACTCTCGTACTCCTGTTTGTTTACGCAATATCTAATCAGCCAATCATGCGGCAGCAACTCAATGCTTAAAAGCATGCTGACATGGTCAGGAGGTCAAGCTGTTGTTCAGACCAAACTTGCACAATATCTCCCAGAGTTTACACAGAATGATGCAAAAAACAAAAAAAAAAATCCAGTAAGCATCAGTTCTGTGGGTGAAAACATCTTATTAATGAGAGAGGTCAGGGGTGAATGAACAGACTGGTTCAATGTGACAGTAACTCAAATAACCACACATTACAACAGTGGTGTGCAGAAGAGCATCTCTGAACACACAACATGTTGAACCCTGAAGTGGATGGGCTACAGCAGCAGAAGACCATGAACATACACTCAGTGGCCACTGTATTAGGAATGAAGAAGCCATTAAGCATAGACCAGATGTTAGGAACTTTTGTTGACAGATTCTGCTTTTTCAAGGCAGCACTTTATCTAGGTACTTTGGATGGTGGGGAGGAATGCGCTGGTGATATATTCAGCTGGGTTCACAACACTCTGCTTCCTAGTTCTGGGCTCACAGCATTCTGCATTCCGACACTCTGAAGTGCAAGAGTATTTGAGTGCTGCACCAGACCGTGACGAGTGTTACTGAGACTCGAGAATGAAAATATTCCAACACTCAAAATGCAAAAGAAACTCTGCAGGTCAAGCAGTATCAGTGGAGATGAATAAACAGTCAACGTTGCGGGCTGAGACCCTTCTTCGTCTCTGGAAAGGAAGGGGGAAGATGCCAGAATAAAAAGGTGAGGAGAAGGAAAGGAGGACAGGCCAGAAGCTGGTAGATGAAGCCAAGCTGGTTTGATGTCAAGAGCTCCCCACCTGAAACCGAGCCCAGCATTAAGAATCAGGCTTAGCACTTTCTAAACCAGGAGTTCCCAACTTTGTTATGCCATGGACCCCAACCATTAACCAAGGGGACCACGGACCCCAGGCTGGAACCCCTGTTCTAAGCCTTTGATGAGTTTTTGATCTCCTGTTCAAGTTCAAGTTTATAGTCATTCAATATATATAATATATAGGCCAAATGAGACAACGGTCCTCTGGGCCAAAGTGCACAACACAGTACATATAAGTCATACACATAACATATAAAGTAATATTTCTACAAATAAATTTACAAATATTAAGGTGCAAGTTAAAAAGTAAACAGCATAATGCTACTGGCACTTCATACATGATGAGACCAGGGGGTTCAGTGGTCTTCTGGCCTGGGGGAAGAACCTGTTTCCCATCCTAACAGTTCTGGTCCTATTGCTACGATACCTCCTGCCTGATGGTAGGGAGTCAGAGAGATTGTTGGACAGATGAGAGGGATCATTGACAACACTAAGGGCCCTGCGTACACAGTGCTCCTGAAAAATATCTCTAATGGATGGAGGAGAGGCCCCAATGATCTTCTCAGCAGTCCTCACAATCTTCTGTGGGGACTTGCACCCAGATGCCTTGGAAATTCCATACCAGACGGTGATACAGCTGGGCAGGGCACCCTCGGTGGTGCTCCTGTAAATATTGGTTAGACTGGTAGGAAAAAGGGGATTCCTCACTCGCCTCACTCTGCTCAAGAAGCAGATATTGAATTGTGTAAGGTAAAGGAAACAAGTAGGGTAGTTATGGATAGTATGATGATTAAAGAAGAGGAAGTACTGGCACTTTTAAGGAATATAAAAGTGGATAAGTCTCCGGGTTCGGACAAGATATTCCCTAGGACCTTGAGGGAAGTTAGTGTGGAAATAGCAGGGGCTCTGACAGAAATATTTCAAATGTCATTAGAAACGGGGATGGTGCCAGAGGATTGGCATATTGCTCATGTTGTTCCATTGCTCAAAAAGGGTTCTAAGAGTAAACCTAGCAATTATTGGCCTGTGATTTTGATGTCAGTGGTGAGTAAATTGATGGGAAGTATTCTTAGAGATGGTATATATAATTATCTGGATAGACAGGGTCTGATTAGGAACAGTCAACATGGATTTGTGCGTGGATGGTCATGTTTGACAAATCTTGTTGAATTTTTTGATGAGGTTACTAGGAAAGTTGACAAGGGTAAAGCGGTGGATGTTGTCTATATGGACTTCAGTAAGACCTTTGACAAGGTTCCACACGGAAGGTTAGTTAGGAAGGTTCAATCGTTAGGCATTAATATCGAAGTAGTAAAATGGATTCAGCAGTGGCTGGATGGGAGATACCAGAGAGTAGTGGTGGATAACTGTTTGTCAGATTAGAGGCTGGTGACTAGTGGTGTGCCTCAGGGATCTGTACTGGGTCCAATGTTGTTTGTCAGATAGATTAATGATCTAGATGATGGGGTGGTAAATTGGATTAGTAAGTATGCAGATGATACTAAGATAGGTGGAGTTGTGGATAATGAAGTAGGTTTTCAAAGCTTGCAGAGAGATTTAGACCACTTAGAAGAGTGGGCTGAAAGATGGCAGATGGAGTTTAATGCTGATAAATGTGAGGTGCTACACTTTGGTAGGGCTAATCAAAATAGGACATACATGGTAAATGGTAGGGCATTGAAGAATGCAGTAGAATAGAGGGATCTAGGAATAATAGTGCATAGTTCCCGGAAGGTGGAATCTCATGTGGATAGGGTAGTGAAGAAAGCTTTTGGTATGTTGGTCTTTATAAATCAGAGCATTGAGTATAAGAGTTGGGATGTAATGTTGAAATTGTATAAGGCATTGGTGAGGCCAAATTTGGAGTATTGTGTACAGTTCTGGTCACCCGAATTATAGAAAAGATGTCAATAAAATTGAGAGAGTACAGAGGAGATTTACTAAAATGTTGCCTGAGTTTCATCTCCTAAGTTACAGAGAAAGGTTGAACAAGTTGGGTCTTTATTCTTTGGAGTGTAGAAGGTTGAGGGGGGACTTGATGGAGGTATTTAAAATTATGAGGGGGATAGATAGAGTTGACGTGGATAGGCTTTATCCATTGAGAGTGGGGGAGATTCAAACAAGAGGATATGAGTTGACAGTTAAAGGGCAAAAGTTTAGGGGTAACATGAGGGGAACTTTTTTACTCAGAGAGTGGTAGCTGTGTGGAATGAGTTTCCAGCAGAAGTGGTTGAGGCAGGTTCGATGTTGTTGTTTAAACTTAAATTGGATAGATATATGGACAGGAAAGGAATGGAGGATTATGGGCTGAGTGCAGGTCGGTGGGACTAGGTGAGAGTAAGCATTCGGCATGGACTAGAAGGACCGAGATGGCCTGTTTCCGTGCTGTAATTGTTATATGGTTATATGGTTATATGTTGTGCTTACTTGACCAAAGAGCTGGTGTTGAGGGACTGGGTGAGATCGTCCATTCTGTGCACTCCTAGGAACTTTGTGCTCCTAACTGTCTCCACAGAGGAGGAGCCATGTATGTACAGTGAGGAGTGGTCCGCTGTACCTTCCATTTCTGATTATAAAGAATCAAAGATTACTTCACAATTCTCTCTCTAAAGCTTTAACACCAATACCTTTGGGCAAGAATTGATATTAATGAGATACTTTGTTCTATTATTCTAGTTCAGTAATTTCTCCCTGTTTTCCCAAAATCTCATTTTGGAAAATTGCAGCCACTTTTATGAAATATGTCTCATATTACTGTAGCTGCAAAGCTCTGGAACTTGTGACTGGCGGTCATTCTGAATGTTAATGAGGATTCCAGAATTACAACACTGCCTTTGTTGCTATTGCGAGGTGGAGCCAGGGAGAGCGATCTAATTACTCTGCTGTACTGAAGATACAATAGCTGCCTGTGTGCTCTCGGCTCTGAGCTAACAAAGAAAGTGGTTCTAGCAGCATCAAAACATTTTACATTGAGAATCCAGAGGAAGGAGCCAAAGGAAGATATACAACAACAATGAGGCCTTTCAGCCAGTTGGGTCCATGTTGTCTCCTGTAGAACTACACGATTTGTTCTCACCCACCAGCACCTGCCAATCAATCCCCAACCTATCTGTTCCACCAATCACCTACCAAGCCCTGTCTCTAAACCCCTCCCTCCCCAACTTGGGTCCACCTGCCAATCAATCCCTACCTTACCTGTTCCACCTATCGCCTTCCATCTCCTGTCTCTAAACCCCTCCCTCTTGCCATCTCTCCTATACACTCTCAGTTCTGACGCAGGATCTCCAACTGAAACATTAACCATTCCTTTTATTTCGCTCCGGATTCCAGCATCTGCAAATCCATGATGTCTCCATTTGTCCGATTCCTCCCCCTTCCCCTGGTTCTGCAGTTTGATGTCTCTCTCACAGCTCGAGCAACTCCCTTTTGATCCTACCCACCTACATGAAGGAGAAGTATTAACAGTGGCCAAATAATCCTCCAGCAGATCTTCAGGATGCGGGATGAAACTTGTGTGGCCAGGGGAACCCTACGTGGTCACAGAGTAAGCAAACTTCATAATGCAGTGGCGAGGCAGGCAGTTTAACTTCCGTGAGTTAAGAGACTTATTTCTCACTGTAGCATGGAAGAAATGAGAGGTGATCTTACGGAGATGAATAAAATCATGAGGGGCATGGATAGGGTGAATATGAACTATCTTTTTCTGAAAACTGGGGAGTCAAGTGCTAGAGGGCACAGGTTTAGGATAAGAGGGGAAGGAATTAATAGTGAAATGAGGGGCAAGTTTTTGATCGTGTCGTGTAGAGAATGAGCTGACAGAAGAAGTTGAGGCAGGTACAACAACGTTTAAAAGGCAAACACAAGAGATTCTGCAGATGCTGGAAATCCAGAGCAACATGCACAAAATGCTAGAGGGAACTCAGCAACTCAGGCAGCATCTATGGAAATGGATAGACAGTCAGTATTTCAGGCTGAGACTCTTCGGGACCGGAAAGGAAGGGAGGAGATGCCAGAATAAGAAGGTGGGTAGAGGGGGAGGAGGATAGCTGGAAGGTGATAAGTGAAGCCAGGTGGGTGAGAAAGGTCAAGAGCTGGAGGGTGGAGAATAGAACAAGAAGGAAGGGAAGCAAAAAGAAAAAAAAAGGAAAGAAGGGAAAAATAATACCAGAAGGAGAAATTGATGTTTAAAAGGTGCTTGGACAGGTACGTGGAGGAAGGTTTTAAAGAGATATGGACCAAATGAGACCAAATGGGACTAGTTTAGAAGGGGATCTTGTTCAGCATGGACCAGATGGGCTGAAGGGCCTGTTTTCTTGCTGTGTGCCATTATGACTCTGTGATTCTGTGTCTCAGCATCTCATGAGCCAAATGTTAAACTGATAATAATGAGTAGAATTTTACTCTGACAGAGTTTCGGTGAGTACTAAGTGGGGCAAAAGGGAAAGGGGAGAACAAGGGTCAGTAAGGGAAATACTGTAACGGAATAATTACAAAAACAAGGATGTCATGCCCAGGTGTTGGTCAGACCATGCTTGGAGGATTGGCAGCTGCCCTAGGTCCGTTATCTAACAAATTATGTGCTGGCAATTATGAGGATCCAGAGAAAGTTCACTAGAATCATCCCAGGAAAGAAAGGGTTAACGTATGAGGAGCATTTAATAGTCCTAAGCCTGTACCCACTGGACTCTGGACTTTAGAAGTATGAGAAAGGATCTCATTGAAACCTATTGATTATTCATTATTGAAAGGCCTAGATAGAGTGGACATGGAGGTCCTCTCTATCTAGTTTACCATATTGGGGAGTCCAGGACCAGAAGGCTCAGCCTCTGAGTACCAAGACATCCCTTTACATTAGAGTTGAGGAAGAACTTCTTTAGCCAGAGGGTGGTGAATCTGTGGAATTCACTGCCACATATGGTTGTGGAGGCTAAACTGTTGGGTATGTTTAAACGGAGATTGATACGATCTTGTTTAGTTAGGGTGTCAAAGGCTACAGGGAGAAGGCAGAGGAATGGGGTTGAGAGAGATAATAAACCACCCATAATGGTGGAGCAGAGCTGACGGCCTAATTCTGCTCCTATCATATGTCTTATAGTCTTATGGTCTAAATAGGCTATGTGGTCCATCTATTCTGTTCTGCCCTTTAATGATGGATGATTTTTCTTTCACCATTCTTACACCTTCTCCACGTAACGCTTAACTCCCCCCTTACCAGTCAAGAATCTATCAATCTATGCCTTAAATGCATCCAATGACTTGGCCTTCACAGCCCTCTGCGGAAACAAATTCCACCGATTCACCACCCTCTGACTGAAGAAATTCCTGCCCATCTAGATTGGAAGGGACGTCCCTTTATTCTGAGGCTGTGCTCTCAGATCCCTGACTCTCAGATCCTCCTAATGGAAACATCCTCTCCATGTCCACTCCATCCAAGTCTTTCAGTATCTGGCTGATTTCAATGAGATCCCCCCTCCCAGAGGTTCAGGCCCAGAGAAATTAACACTAGATACTCGGCTCTTTAGCCAGAGGGTGGTGAATTTGTGGAATTTTTGGGTGGTGGGGTGGAGGTATGTCTCTACCAAAGGAGGTGTAAGACATTTCTTCCCTCCGCTAGCCTGCAGGTCACCGTGCTTCCTCTCCACCACCCCCCACCCCGCCATCCCTGATCATGGTCATGTGAAGCCATGGGAGCAGGTGGTGGTTGGTCACATGTGCTGGAGTATATCACAAGTCCTGGTTATGCGACCACTGACACCAGGCAGACAGTCTCTGAAGAGTATTGATAATGGCTGGGGAAAAGACATTGCTTAGAAGAAGGCAATGGCAAACCACTTCCGTTGAAAAATTTGCCAAGAACAATCATGGTCCTGGAAAGGCCACAATCACCCATGCCATACAACACAGCACGTAATGATGGTGATGACATTACTCTAGAACAGTAGATAAATAGAGCACGAGATTTGAATCCACTGCTGCCTAATGTCAAGGCTGGAATATGCCCCACAGACCCGCAGCTAGAGGGCATTATAGTTAATGCCAGCCGCAATCACCCTGGCTTCATCTTCCCTTCCATGGAAGGAAAGGCACATTGTGTTCTAATGCATGAGACAACAAGCTGAAGGGAAATTTGAAAATGTCATTAAGATGGACTGAATACAAAGAAAACTTTCAAAACTAAGGCTTTGACCAGCGGACAATGCAGACATCGGAAGTTTGGAGAGGAGGGGACTTCAATCATGTTCACTGCCTGAGGATAAGGGGCAGAAGCAGGTCACCGCAACGTAATAGACCTTTGACCAGTGACCAATCGGCATTTGGGATTGATTAGTAAGAGCAAATTAAAGAAAGGCAGGGGCAAGCAGAACGGCCATCATCTGAGTGGGCATAGAGTGATGATCTTAAGGCTTTAGCTCTTTGAGGCTTTACACAGAGAAAGCAAAGGAAAGAAAAGCTCAAGTTTTCTCCTTCCCTTCTTTATACCTGCTCAGCTTGGACAGTAGAGATGCCAGGCAGGATAGGTCAAAGCTCCTCTTGTGGGTTGTGGGGAGGCAGGGAGACCTCCAGTGTCCCTGATGACTACAACTGCAAGAAGTTAGTCCAGCTGCTGATTCAAACAAACCGTGTAAAAGAGTTTGCGTGCATTACACTAAGGGGCAGAAAACACCGGTGGGAGTTGTGTACAGGCCACCTAACAGTAGTAGTGAGGTCGGGGATGGTATTAAACAGGAAATTAGAAATGTGTGCAATAAAGGAACAGCAGTTATAATGGGTGACTTCAATCTACATGTAGATTGGGTGAACCAAATTGGTAAAGGTGCTGAGGAAGAGGATTTCTTGGAATGTATGCGGGATGGTTTTTTGAACCAACATGTCGAGGAACCAACTAGAGAGCAGGCTATTCTGGACTGGGTTTTGAGCAATGAGGAAGGGTTAATTAGCAATCTTGTCGTGAGAGGCCCCTTGGGTAAGAGTGACCATAATATGGTGGAATTCTTCATTAAGATGGAGAGTAACATAGTTAATTCAGAAACAAAGGTTCTGAACTTAAAGAGGGGTAACTTTGAAGGTATGAGACGTGAATTAGCTAAGATAGACTGGCAAATGACACTTAAAGGATTGACGGTGGATATGCAATGGCAAGCATTTAAAGATTGCATGGATGAACTACAACAATTGTTCATCCCAGTTTGGCAAAAGAATAAATCAAGGAAGGTAGTGCACCCGTGGCTGACAAGGGAAATTAGGGATAGTATCAATTCCAAAGAAGAAGCATACAAATTAGCCAGAAAAAGTGGCTCACCTGAGGACTGGGAGAAATTCAGAGTTCAGCAGAGGAGGGCAAAGGGCTTAATTAGGAAGGGAAAAAAAGATTATGAGAGAAAACTGGCAGGGAACATAAAAACTGACTGTAAAAGCTTTTATAGATATGTAAAAAGGAAAAGACTGGTAAAGACAAATGTAGGTCCCCTGCAGACAGAAACAGGTGAATTGATTATGGGGAGCAAGGACATGGCAGACCAATTGAATAATTACTTTGGTTCTGTCTTCACTAAGGAGGACATAAATAATCTTCCAGAAATAGTAGGGGACAGAGGGTCCAGTGAGATGGAGGAACTGAGCGAAATACATGTTAGTAGGGAAGTGGTGTTAGGTAAATTGAAGGGATTAAAGGCAGATAAATCCCCAGGGCCAGATGATCTGCACCCCAGAGTGCTTAAGGAAGTAGCCCAAGAAATAGTGGATGCATTAGTGATAATTTTTCAAAACTCGTTAGATTCTGGACTAGTTCCTGAGGATTGGAGCGTGGCTAATGTAACCCCACTTTTTAAAAAAGGAGGGAGAGAGAAACCGGGGAATTATTGACCGGTTAGCCTAACGTCGGTGGTGGGGAAACTGCTGGAGTCAGTTATCAAAGATGTGATAACAGCACATTTGGAAAGCGGTGAAATCATCGGACAAAGTCAGCATGGATTTGTGAAAGGAAAATCATGTCTGACAAATCTCATAGAATTTTTTGAGGATGTAACTAGTAGAGTGGATAGGGGAGAACCTGTGGATGTGGTATATTTGGATTTTCAAAAGGCTTTTGACAAGGTCCCACACAGGAGATTAGTGTGCAAACTTAAAACACACAGTATTGGGGGTAAGGTATTGATGTGGATAGAGAATTGGTTGGCAGACAGGAAGCAAAGAGTGGGAATAAACGGGACCTTTTCAGAATGGCAGGCAGTGACTAGTGGGGTACCGCAAGACTCAGTGCTGGGACCCCAGTTGTTTACAATATGTATTAATGACTTGGATGAGGGAATTAAATGCAGCATCTCCAAGTTTGCGGATGACACGAAGCTGGGTGGCAGTGTTAGCTGTGAGGAGAATGCTAAGAGGATGCAGGGTGACTTGGATAGGTTAGGTGAGTGGGCAAATTCATGGCAGATGCAATTTAATGTGGATAAATGTGAAGTTATCCACATTGGTGGCAAAAATAGGAAAACAGATTATTATCTGAATGGTGACCGATTAGGAAAAGGGGAGGTGCAACAAGACCTGGGTGTCATTATACACCAGTCATTGAAAGTGGGCATGCAGGTACAGCAGGCGGTGAAAAAGGCAAATGATATGCTGGCATTTATAGCAAGAGGATTCGAGTGCAGGAGCAGGGAGGTACTACTGCAGTTGTACAAGGCCTTGGTGAGACCACACCTGGAGTATTGTGTGCAGTTTTGGTCCCCTAATCTGAGGAAAGACATCCTTGCCATAGAGGGAGTACAAAGAAGGTTCACCAGATTGATTCCTGGGATGGCAGGACTTTCATATGAAGAAAGACTGGATGAACTAGGCTTGTACTCGTTGGAATTTAGAAGATTGAGGGCGGATCTGATTGAAACGTATAAAATCCTAAAGGGATTGGACAGGCTAGATGCAGGAAGATTGTTCCTGATGTTGGGGAAGTCCAGAACGAGGGGTCACAGTTTGAGGGTAAAGGCGAAGCCTTTTAGGACCGAGATTAGGAAAAATTTCTTCACACAGAGAGTGGTGAATCTGTGGAATTCTCTGCCACAGGAAACAGTTGAGGCCAGTTTATTGGCTATATTTAAGAAGGAGTTAGATATGGCCCTTGTGGCTAGGGGGATCAGAGGGTATGGAGGGAAGGCTGGTGCAGGGTTCTGAGTTGGATGATCAGCCATGATCATAATAAATGGCGGTGCAGGCTCGAAGGGCCGAATGGCCTACTCCTGCACCTATTTTCCTATTTTCTATTAACTGGATGAACTCCAAATCATTTGAGAGACTGAAGGAGTGATAGTTACACCCAAGCTGCAGGACACAGGAAACTAGGTGACAGTCAGGAAGGGGAAAGGGGTTAAGGAGCCAGTGCAGAGTACTCCTGTGGCCATCCCCCTCAACAACAGGTTGGATACTATCAGGAGGGATGACCTAACAGAGGAACATCTCAGTGGTTGGGTCTCTGGCACTGTCAGCCTTTGTGGCTCTGAAGGTAAGTGGGGAGAAGAGGCTCACTGTGGTGACAGGGGATTTGTTAGCTAGGGGAACAGACAGGGGATTCTGTGGGTGAGAACAAGATTCCCGATAGTAGTTTGCCTCCCAGGTGCCAGGGTCTGGAATATCTTGGATCGAGTCCTCAGCATTCTTAAGTGGGGGGGGGGGGGTGAACAGCCAGAACTTGTGGTCGATGTAGGTATGGGTAGGATGAGTGACAAGGCTCTGCATAGGGAGTTAGGTGCTAAGTTAAAGGGCAGGACCTCCAGGGTTGTGATCTCAGGATTGTTACCTTTGCCATGTGCTAGTGAGGCCAGACTAGGAGGATTATACAGTTTAATACATGGCTAAGGAGCTGGTGTAGGAGGAAGGGCATTAGTTTTTTGGATCACTGGGTTCTCTTCCAGGGAAAGTGGGACCTGTACAGATGGGATGGTTTGCACCTGAACTGGAGGGGGACTAATATCCTAGCGGGAAGGTTTGTTAATGATGCATAGTGGAGTTTAAGCTAGAGTTGCAGGGGGTTGGGAACAGAGTGCTAGAACTGCTAGTGGAGAGATTGTGGAGATAGATGTTGGTAAGACCTCAGACGAAGTTAGGAATCAAAAGGTTGAGCATGGTGCCACTAGTGTCCTGAGTTGTGTTTTATTTCAAAGCAAGAAGTATTGTAGGAAAGGCAGATAATAGCGCTGAAGATGAGGTAGCTGGTTAACAAACAGAGGCAATGTGCAGTGAGGAGAGGTGGTTGATAAGGCAAGATTGCAGTTAACAGGATCAGTTGCAACGTAAAAGATGGAGAAAATTGAAAAGGGTGAATACAGGACTGAAGGTGTTATATTCAAATGTGTGCAGTGTACAGAATAAGGTTGATGAACCTGTAGCACATTTGCAGCTTGGCAGGTATGACATTGTAGGCATCACTGAATCATGGCTGAAAGATTACAGCTGGGAGCTTAATGTCCAAGGATACACATTGTATTGAAAGGATAGACAGGAAGGCAGGCAGGGTGGTGTTGCTCTGTTGGTAAAAAACAAAATCAAATCATTAGAACGAAGTGACAAAGGGTCAGAAGGTGTTGAATCATTGTGGATGAAGCTAAGGAACTGCAAAGGTAAAAAGAGTTATATGCAGACCCCCGGCAGTAAGGATGTGGTCTACAAATTACAACAGGATATAGAAAATACATGCCAAAAGGGCATGTTACAATAGTCATAGAGGATTTCAATATGTAGGCAGATTGGGAAAATCAGCTTGGTGCCAGATTACAGGACAGGGAGCTTCTAGAGTGCCTACGAGACTTTTTAGAGCAGCTCTTGGTTGGGCCCACTAGGGGATCAGCTGTTCTGGATGGGATGTTATACTATGAACCGGAATTGATTAGGGAGCTTAAGGTAAAAGAGCCCTTAGGGGCAAGTGATTATAATATGACTGAATTCACCCAGCAGTTTCAGAAGAAGAACGTATAAGATCCTAAAGGGATTGGACAGGCTAGATGCGGGAAGATTGTTCCCGATGTTGGGGAGGTCTAGAATGAGGGGTCACAGTTTGAGGATAGAGGGGAAGCCTTTTAGGACCGAGGTTAGGAAAAACTTCTTCACACAGAGAGTGGTGAATCTGTGGAATTCTCTGCCACAGCAAACTGTTGAGGCCAGTTCATTAGCTATGTTTAAAAGGAAGTTAGATATGGCCCTTGTGGCTACAGGGGTCAGGGGGTATGGAGGGAAGGCTGGGTTCTGAGTTGGATGATCAGCCATGATCATAATAAATGGCGGTGCAGGCTCGAAGGGCCGAATGGCCTACTCCTGCACCTATTTTCTATGTTTCTATGTTTCTATGTATCAGTATTACAGTGGAATAAAGGGAATTACAGAGGCATGAGAGAGGAGCTGGCCAGAATTGATTGGAAAAGAACACTGGCAGGGATGATGGCAGAGCAGCAATGGCTGAAACTTCTGGAAGCAATTCGGAAGGCACAGGATATATACATCCTAAAGAGGAAAAAGTATTCTAAAGGAAAGATGACACAGCCATGGGGGACAAGAGAAATCAAAGCAAACATAAAAACCAAAGAAAGGGCATATAATAGAGCAAAAATTAATGGGAAGTTAAAGGATTTGGAAACTTTTAAAAACCAACAGGAGGTAACTAAAAAGTCATTAAGAAAGTAAAGGTGGAATATGAAAGTATGCTAGCCAATAACATTAAAGAGGAAACCAAAAGGTTTCTTCAGATACATAAAATGTAAAGGAAAGGCGAGAGTGGATATTGGACCTCTGGAAAATCATGCTGGAGAGGTAGTAATGGGGGGCAACAAAATAGTGAACGAACTGATTAAGTACTTTGCATCAGTCTTCACTGTGGAAGACACTAACAGTATTGTAGAAGTTCTAGGTGTCAGGGGGCATGAAGTATGTGAAGTTACTATATCTAGAGAGAAGGGTCTTGGGAAATTGAAAGGTCTGAAGGTAGATAAGTCACTTGGACCAGATGGTGTACACCCCAGAGTTCTGTAAAAGGTGACTGAAGAGAATGTGGAGGCATTAGTAATGATCCTTCAAAAATCACTTGATTCTGGAATGGTTCCGGAAGTCTCGAAAATTGCAAATGTCACTCCACTCTTCAAGAGGAGAGAGAGGCAGAAGAAAGGAAATCATAGGCCAGTTAGTCTGACCTCAGTGGTTGGGAAAATGTTGGAATTTATTATTAAGGATGAAGTTTCAGGGTACTTGAAGGCACATGATGAAATAGGCCACAGTCAGCATGGTTTCCTCAGGGGAAAATCTTGCCTGACAAATCTGGTGGAATTCTTTGAAGAAATAACAAGTAGGATAGACAAAGGAGAATTGGTTGATGTTATGCACTTGGATTTTCAGACGGCCTCTGACAAGATGCCACACATAAGGTTGCTTAACAAGTCAAGAGCCTATGGTATTACAGGAAAGATTCTAGCATGGAGAAAGCAGTGGCTGATTGGCAGGAGGCAAAGAGTGGAAATAAAGGGAGCCTTTTCTGATTGGCTGCCAGTGACTAGTGATGTTCCACAAGGGTCTGTGTTGGGAACAATTCTTTTTACATTATTTGTCAATAATTTGGATAATGGAAGGTTTGCAGATGATATGAGGATAGGTGGAGGGGCAGGTAGTTCTGAGGAAGTAGAGAGGCTACAGGAGGACTTAAACAGATTAGAAGAATGGGCAAAGAAATGGCAGATGAAATACAGTCCTGGGAAACATATGGTCATGCACTTTGATAGAAGAAATAAAAGGGTTGACTATTTTCTAAATGGAGAGAAAATACAAAAAAAAACTGAGGTCCAAAGAGACTTGGGAGTCCTTGTGCAGGATTCCTGAAGGTTAATTTCCAGGTTGAGTCTGTGGTGAGGAAGGCAAATGCAATGTTAGCATTCAGTTCAAGAGGACCAGAATATAAAAGCACAGATTTAATGCTGAAATTTTATAAAGTACTGGTGAGGCCTCACTTGGAGTATTGTGATCAGGTTTGAGCCCTTGATCTTAGAAAGGATATGCTGAAACTGGAGAGGGTTCAGAGGATGTTGACGAAAATGACTCCAGGATTGAATGGTTTGATGGCTCTGGGCCTGTATTCACTAGAAGTCAGAAGAAGGAGGGGTGATCTCATTGAAACCTGTCAAATGGTGAAAGGCCATGATAGAGTGGATATAGAGACGATGCTTCCTATGGTGGGAGAGTCTAAGACCATAGGACACAGCCTCAGAAAGAAGGTACTTTTAGAATGGAGATGAAGAGCAATTTCTTTAGCCAGATAATGGTAAATCTGTGGAATTCTTTGCCACAAGCAGCTGTGGAGGTCAAGTCTTTATGTATATTTAAGGCAGAGGTTGATATATTCTTGATGGTCAGAGCATGAAGGGATACAGGGAGAAGGCAAGAGACTGGGGCTGAGAGGAAAATTGGATCAGCCATGATGAACTGGCAGAGCAGACTCAATGGGCCAAATGGGCTAATTCTGCTCTTATATCTTTTGGACTATGGTACCCAAACCACCCTCTCTGGCACCAACAATCATTCCATGGTCAAAGTCACTTAGATCACATTTCTTCCCCATTCTGCTGTCTGACCTGAACAACAATTGAACCTCTTGACCATGTCTACATGCTTTTATGCATTGAGTTGCTGCCACATGATTGGCTGATTAGATACTTGCATTAACGAGCAGGTGTACAGGTGTACCAAATGAAGTGGCCATGGAGTGCAAATGATTTGAATGCACAGAGTCCTTTGTCCTGGATAAAGGCAGTTAAAACTGAGGATCATAGGTTTAGGGTGAGGAAGGAAAGATTTAAAAAGGACCGGAGGAGCAACGTCTTCACACGGGGGTCGTGTGTGTGTATGGAATAAGCTGCTAGAGAAAATGGTTGAGGTGGGGACAATAACAAAATTTAAAAGATATTTGGACAGGTATGTGGAGAAGAAAGGAAAGGTAATATGCATAAATGGGACTGGCTTAGATGGGGGCCTCGGTCAGCATAGACAAGTTGGGCTGAAGGGCCTGTATTAGTCCCCAACATCTCTCAGCTGTGGTGAAGAAGTGACACAGCTTGCACTGACAGAAAGATGAATGAGCGAAGACTCCATCTGCTAACCATCAATGTGCTTTCATTTTTAATATAAATCATTTGAGTAATTAGTCCATAATTAAAACATTAGAATATTAATAGTTTTAAACCCTGTGTAAAATGTCATCTGAAACTTTGACGAACTTCTATAGATGCACAGTAGAGAGTATCCTGACTGGTTGCATCTCGGTGTGGAATGGGAACGCCAGTGGACAAGAATGGAAAAAGCCGACAGAAGGAGGTGAATACAGCCCAGTCCGTTACAGGAAAAGTCCTCCCCACCATTGAGCACATCTACAATCACAGCAGCATCCATCATCAAGGACTCTCTCCATCCAGGACATGCTGTCTTTTCGCATGTTCAGGAGAAATTCTTGATTACCTTAGTTGCTTCACCAAGGAAGTAGGATGAGACTTAGCCAAGTCCACCTTCATCACGTGAGAGTTCCATGCAAGAGTCTGGTAGCAGTGTGATAGAAGCTGTCCTTGAACCTTGGTGTGTGTTAGAGACATAGAGTTATCGAGTTTTAACAGTGCGATAGGAGTTGTCGTTGAGCCTGGTGGTGCGTGTTCAAGTCATAGAGTTGTTGAGTTTTACAACATGGAAAAAGGCCTTACTGGCCTATCCAATCCATGTCATCCAGGATTCCCATCTCAACTCGTCCCATTTGACCCACATCCCTTTTCTATCCAGGCACCTGTCCAAGTACGTTTTTTAATATTTCAAGCTTATTATTGTGATTACAAGACCCTGTCAGACATTGGTAATATCCAGTTCACTGGTTTACTAGCAAGACCGATGGGGAGGGAGCTGCATTGCCTGGATTGTGGAGTGGACTAGCCCAAAGCCACAGGCTTGCCTGTTACAGCCACCCAGGAGAGGAGACACTGAGGCAGTGTGGGAGAGTCTCTGTGGGACGCACTGGAATCCATAGTAGGTTGGGGGCTAGCCTCCTTCCCCCGCGTCAGTGCTGCACTCCATTTTCAGCTCAGTGCTGCCCTCCAGTGCTCATTCTGTGCTACTCTTCAGAGTTCACTAGGTGCTGCCCTCTGATATTCAGTCAATGCTGCTCTCCAATGTTCACTCAGTGCTGCCCTCTGGTGTTCGCTCAGTGCAGCTTTCCAGTGTTTGCTCAGTGCTGCCCTCTGGTGTTCTCTCAGTGCAGCTTTCCAGTGTTTGCTCAGTGCTGCCCTCCGGTGTTCTCTTGCTGCTGCCTCCAGTATTTGCTCTGCGAAAGAACAAGCTGGAACAGGACTACATGATGTCACTCAGGACCTTGGACAATATTATTTTTATAACTTTTTTTCTTTGTGACTATGTTTTTCTGAAATTGTAACCATATTATGCTATTTGCACTATGTGCTATGCCCTATTGGTAATGTGTGTTGCTGATGGGAAATGACCTGCACTCAGCCAGGCAGAGGTGCCTTCCTCAGTAAGTCAGGTCAGCAAAGCCTCCAACATAAGGAGCCCTGCACCTGTGAAATAGACAAAGCCAGGCCTGTGCTTTTATAATGCTCATTTTCGAACGAATGCTAGGAAGTGTTGACTGCCTTGCAACTTTACAGTACCAGTGCATCGGGACATCAGAGGTCTGTGAACACCATGGGTTCCAGCTGCCAGGGTCATCTGCTGTTCATTACGGACACCCTTTCAAGGCAAGGCTTCCTGCGTGATGTGAGCATGCTGCCGGCATCGCCTATTGATGAGAACGCAAAGAGCGATGAAACCTCGCTGGAGGCCACCAGCAGCAACAAGATTCAGACCCACTCTACACGACAGGTGACGCTCTGCTTCAGTGGGTGATATTACACATGAGACTTCATCCTGGCTAAAGTCGCCAGATCTGCTCAGTGCAGATGTCCTGTGTGCCCAAGGGCTGTTAGTCGATCTCAAGAACGGCCGGCTTGTGGACGTCAAGGACTTTGGGTCATTACCCTGATCCCCCAGTAAGTTCCCCACAACGACTCTGTCAGGCACATGTACCACCGCATGAGAGTTTACTCGCCTGCCGGGCAAATTCCCAAACCTCACCCAGCCCACTTTCTCCACTGCAGTCACAAAACATGGGGTCATTTCTACAACTGACCTGTCAGTCCATGCTCGCACGCGTAGACTGGACCTGGAAAAGCTGGTAACGGCAAAGGTTAAGCTTGCCAAATTGCGAAGACTTGGCATTGTACACCAGTCAAATAGCCCCTGGGCTTCACCCCTCCACATCGTCCCTACGGCCGATGGTGGTTGCCACCCACGTGCTGATTGCTAATGCCTTACCAAGGCCACCATCCCCAGTAGTTACCCGATCCCACACATCCAAGACTTTTCAACATGCTTAGCTGGAAAGTTGTATTTTTTCAAAAGTCAGTCTGGTTAGAGGCTACCATCAGGCGCCTGTGTGCTCGGAGGAGATTCCCAAAATGGCTGTGATAACCCAGTTTGGCCTCTTTGAGTCTTTGTACATGCCATTTGGGCTGAAAAATGCAGCGTAGACTTTCCAACAGTTGATGGACTCTGTATTAAAAGACAGATTTTCTTTTTGTTTACCTGAATGGTAATTCTTGTCGCCAGTGTGTCCAAATCTGAACATGTATCACATCTCCACACACTTTGAGCGCATAAGCCAACACAGGTGATTATTAACCCTGCCAGTTTGGGTAGTTAACCATTGACCTTCTCGGCCATCGCATCTCCACGGAAGGTGGGAAACCCGTCCCATCAAAAGCAGCCACTATTATGGATTTCCCACTCTCACACACTACTAAAAAACTACAAGAGTTTTTAGTTTTGGTGAATTTCTATCAGCACTTCATTCCGCAAGCTTCCGAACTTATGCTCCCCCTATATTGTGCGCTTAAAGGCAATACCCCTGGTCACATGCTTGACCAGTCAGCGGACATGACCAGATGCCAAACAAGCTGTGCCCAACAGAACTCTTCTGATGTACCCGCTCCCCAATACTCCCGTAGCCACTTATCATTTTCTCTTCGAGGGTCCCCATTTCACAGCGTTCGTTGACCACAAACCCCTCGTGCTTGCGATGGCCAAAGTTTCAGACCCTTGGTCTGCAGGGCAGCAATGCCAACTGGTCTACAACTGTTATAGAACACATCAAGGGGATAAATAATGTGGCTGAGGGCATACACATAGGGGTTGACTTTGTTGGCACGACAGCTGACCAACCTACTGACCCAGAGACCCAGGCTTACTGAACAGCAGTCACGGGCCTGTGGTTGGCTGACATTAGGTTTGGGGAAGCTGGGGTTTCTCTCCTGTGTGATGTCTCAACCGGTCACCCTCGGCCCAAAGTGCTCGCAAGCTGGAGGTGGACTCGATACATGGCTTTTCACATCCGGCCGCAAGGCTTCGCAGAAACTGGTTTATACACTCTTAGAAAGGATGTGTGTAATTAGACTGCAGCTCGTGTGGAGTGCCAGTGGGCAAAAATTAACCAGTCATTCTTGGAAATTTCTAGAGTGTTGCATCCCGTGCCCCTCCCATATTAGATTTAGCCCGTGGGTCCTGCTGGGTCTTAGAACAGCTCCAAAAGAGGACCTGTAGTCTGCTGCTGAGTCGGTATACAGGAGGTAATTACACAAAGGACTTATAGCGCATTTTGTTTTCAGTTTTTGGTGCTCAATAAATGAGTTACTACAGCTTTTCTGAAGCATAAAGTGCCTCCGCCATTTTATTTGCGAAAACCTACACAATGACTCCAGAAAGCCCTTAAGGCACAGAGACATGCCAGCTGGACTAAATGTGTGGGATTGTCAAAAGGCCACTCTCATCCAAACTCCCTCGATAACCAGCCCAAATTCTCAACTTCGCTTCCCATTCCCCTGTCCCAATGGTCTCACGCTCTGTGCCTCCTTAATCTCCCTTATCCCTTTAAAACACGGATATAAAATCATAATACTATTTGACATAGGGCCAGAATTAGGCCATTTGGGCCATCAAGTCTGCTCCAACGTTCTGTCATGTCTGATTTATTATCCCTCTCAATACCATTCCCCTGTCTTCTCCCCGTGACCTTTGACACCCTGGCTAATCAACAACCTATCAACCTCTACTTTAAATACACCCAATGACTAGGACTCTGCAGCCGTCATTGACAATGAATTCCACAGTCTCACCACCTCTTACTTTAGAAATTCCTCCTCATTTCTGTTCTGCAGGGATGTGGCTCTATTCTGAGGCTGTGCCCTCTGGTCGTAGACTCCCCCACTAAAGGAAACATCCTCTCCACATCCACTGTATCTAGGCCTTTCAATATTCAATATGTTTCAATGAGGTCACCCCTCATTCTTCTAAACTCCAGCGAGTACAGGCCCAGACGCATCAAACACTCCTCAAATGTTAACCCTTTCATTCCTGGAATCATTCTCATGAACCTCCTCTGTACACTCTCCAATGCCAGCACATTTTTTCTTAGAAATGAGTTCTACAACTGCTCAAAATACTCCAAGTATGCTCTGACCAGTGCCTTATAAAGCTTCAGTATTACATCCTTGCCCTTATATTCTAGTCCTCTTGAAATGAGCGCAAACATCACATTTGCCTCCCTCACCACTGACTCAACCTGCAAATTAACCTTTAGGGGATCCTGAATGAGGACTCCCAAGTCCCTCTGAACCTCTAATTTCTGAATTAGTTCTCAGTTTGAAAAGCAGTCTACACTTTTATTCTTTCTACCAAAGTGCATGACCAAGCATACCACGGCAGCATAGAAGCAGGAGCAACACTATTACAGCTCAGGGCATCGAGGTTTGGAGTCCACTCCTAGCATCCTCTGCAAGGAGTTTGCACATCTTCCCTGTGGAATTTGTGGGTTTCCTCTGGGTGCTCTGGTTTCCTCCCACAGTCCAAAGTCATACTGGTTAGTAGGTTAATGGGTCATTGTAAATTGTGCTCTGATTCATCATCGTGGCTCTGTCTGTCTAAGTAGACAATGGATGCGCCTGTCCGGGGCGCAGATCTGGGCGATAAATATGGAGATCCTGGGCTGCCCAGACATCAAGATCCCCCTCTCAGCCTCGCGGATGTGAAGCAGTTCATTTGGCATCAGCTTGGCTGCAGGAGCTGCCAGGAAGTGACGTGATACGTCATCCAACCGCCTTAGGGGCTCCACTCCGGATTTGTGTAGGGTTTACTCCTCAGCTCTCTCTTCTCCCGAAGATACCCACGAGGCAGTGGGGTCCGTAACCCTGGATAGGGGCCCATACCGGGTACTGTCAGCCGGAGCCAGCTGAGCCTGGGACTCGTGTAAGGCAGGGTCGTCACGCCCTGTAGTAGTGACACATGGAGCCACTACCCACTACCCACTGTGCTCTGATTAGGCTGGGGTTAAATATGTGGGTTGCTAAGTGCTGCAGTCGGGCTGGAAAAGGTCTGCTCCAGCTGTGTCTCTAAATAAATAAACAGAAGCTCACTTCCCTGTGCGGCTTTCAGTCACACGATTTGCACTAGGGTCAATGCCAGAGGCTGCCGACAATCCTTGCCAGAACGCGGCACAAGTAAACACCGTCTCCCATCAGCCTCTCTGTGCAGGTTGTCAGACAAACAGTGCCTCCTAAATCACTCTGATTACAGGAAGTGTATCAGAAACAACTGAAGAACAGGCCAGCCTCATAAACACTTCACCCTCCCCCGGCCACCGAGAAACAGAAGCTTTGATGAGATTTTAAAAGTTGAGAATGGAAACAACCGATCTTGTCTCGGGGGTGGCTGTATTCGAATGGCTCAATCTTAAAATGCTCCTGATATTGCTGTTAGGTTTCTTACTGGTGTACTACCTCATCCAAGCAAGGACACCAAGCCAGCTTCCCCCGGGACTTTCCTTCTGGTCTCAGTGTGGATATTTCTTTACTCGTGACAAGAATCTTCTCCACTTCAAGATGGTACGTGTAATCCAATAGGTAAATGGGGAACGCACTTTCTCTCAGGAAACTGCATCAAGAAAACATAGCGATTTTCTATTGGTAAATTGTTGAACAGGTCTGTTATTGTCGTGTGTACTGAGATTCAGAGAAACTGTTTTATGTGCTAACCATACAGGGCATTTCATCATATCAGTACAGTGAGGGAGGCACAAGAACAGAAAATGATAAACATAAGAGATGCTGGAAATCCGGAGCAGCACACAAAAAACGCTAGAGGAGCTCAGCGGGTCAGCTTCCATGGAAATGAATAAACAGTCGAGGTTTTGGGCCGAGACACTTCAATTCTGTTTCTTGAGGACCTGAGTTACGGGGAAAAGTTGAATAGGTTAAGAATCAAAATTTGTCTTGATTTATCCCCTGGAGTGTAGGAAAATGAGGGGAGATTTGATAGCAGTATACAATGTGAGGGGTATAGATATAGGGTCAATACAAGCAGGCTCTTTCCTCTGAGGTTGGGTGAGACTACAACTAGAGGTTTTGTGTTAAGGGTGAAAGGTAAAATGTTTACTGGGAACACGAAGGGAAAACCTTTTCACTCAGAGAGTGGTAAGAGTGCGGAACGAGCTGTCAGCAGAAGTGGTGATTTCAACATCTAACGGAAGTTAGGATAAGGACGTGGATGGGAGGCTGTGATCCAGGTGCAGGTTGATGGGACCAGACTAAAAAATATCTTGGCACAGACTAGATGGGAAGAAGGGCTGGTTTCTATGCTGTAGTTTTCTATGACTCTATAATATAGTGTTACAGTTGCAGAGAAAGTGCAGTGCAGACAGACAGTAAAGTGAAAGGCCATTATCAGGTAGATTTTGAGGCCAGGAATCCATCTTATCATACAAAGTTCAAAGTAAAATGTATTATCAGAGCACATACATGTCAGCACATACAACATTGAGAATCTTTTTCCTGTGGGCATACTCAACAAGTCTATCGAACAGTAACTGTTAATCAAGATCACTGAACAACAAACTGTGCAAATGCAAACATAAATAAATAGCAATAAATAAGGAGACCATGAAATAACAAGATAAAAGAATCCTTAAATGAGTGTAGTTATCTTCTTTTGTTCAAGAGCCTGATGGTTCCGGGGCAGTAATTGTTCTTGAACCTGTGGTGTGAGTCCTGAGGGTCTTGAACCTTCCAACCAGACGGCAGCAGTGAGAAGGGAGCATGGTCTGGGTGGTGAGGATCTTTGACGATGCTTTTCTACGGCAACATTTCTTGTGGATGTGCTCAATGGTGGGGAGGGTTTTACCCGTGATGTACTGGGCTGAATCCATTACCTTTTGTAGGATTTTCTGCTCAAAGGCATTGGTGTTCCCAAACGAGGCCATAATGCAGCCAGCCAGCACACTTTCCACCACACATCTACAGAAGTTTGCCAAGGTTTCAATGACACGCCAAACCTCCTCAGACTCTTGAGGAAGTAAAGGCGCTGTTGTGCTTTCTTCACAATTATATTTATATGTTGGGTCCAGAGCAGGTCCTCTGAGATGGTGACACCCAGGAATGTAGAGTTACTGACCCTCTCCCCTCTGGTGATTACTGGCTCATGGTCCTCTGGTTTCCCTCTCCTGAAGACTACAATCAGTTCCTTAGTCTTATTGACATTGAGTGAGAGGTTGTTGTTATTACACCACTCAGTCAAGTTTTCAATCTCCCTCCTGTCTGCGGATTCACACCAACTCTGATAGGGCCCACAACAGTGGTGTTATCAGCAAACTCGTATATGGTGTTGGAGCTGTACTTAGCCATACGGTCATGGGTGTAAAGTGAGTAGAGCAGGGGGCTAAGCACACAGCTCTGTGGTGTTCCTGTGCTGATGGAAATTGTGGAGGAGATGGTTTTGCCAATCCGAACCGACTGGGGTCTGCAAGTGAGGAAATCCAGAAAACAAGAGGGTTTAGAGGCCCAGGTCTCAGAGTTTACTGATTAGTTTTGAGGGGACAATGGTGTTAAATGATGAGCTGTAATTGATAAAGAGCATCCTGATGAATGCACCTTTGCTGTTCAAATGTTCCAGGGTTGTGTGAAGAGCCAATGAGATGGCATCCGCTATGGACATGTTGGTCTGGTAGGCAAATTGGAACGGATCCAAGTCACCATTCAGACAGGAGCTGTTATGCTTCAACAGCAGCCTCTCAAAACACTTCACCACGGTGGATGTAAGTGCCACTGGCTGATAGTCACTGAGGCAGGTCACCACACTCCTCTTGGGCACAAGTACGACTGAAGCCTGCTTGAAGCAGGAGGGTAACCACACACTGCCTGAGTGAGAGGTTGAGGATATCTGTGAACACACCAGCCGGTTGGTCATCACAGATCTTCAGTTCTCAGCCAGGTACTCCATCCGGACCGGATGCTTTCCTTGGATTCAGTCTCTTGAAGGCAGCCCGCACGTCATCGTCAGATACTGAGACCAAAGGACCATCAGAAGATGTGGTGGGGGGAGGGGTGCATCACGGTTCGTCCCTGTTCTGATGGTGTAAGCCAGCATAGAAGGTATTGAGCTCATCTGGAAGCAAAGCTTTGCTGTCCCCCAATGTCGTTCGATGTAGTTGGTTATGGCATTCAAACCCTGCCCCAAGGGAGTTATTCAATAATCTTATAACAGAGGGCTAGAAGCTGCTCTTGAGCACGGTTGTACATGTTTTGTTATTTCTCCCCACTGGAGAGAGGCGAGGGGATGTCCGTGGTGGGACCAATCTCCGATTACGCTGAGGCAGCGAGAAGTGTAGCCAGAGCCCATGGATGGCTTTCACGATATCTACAACTCTCTGCAGTTTCTTGCAGTCACAGTTGCCAGACCAAGGTGTGATGCCTCCAGCTATCAGTCTTGACTTTCATTTCTGAAAGTTAACAAACTTCAAATGGAGAATATTTCAAATAAATGACGATGATGATGACAGCTGGTTCTTCACTGCGAAGATCAGGAAGGAACTCCATCTCTGTCTGACTTTTCTTCCCACCTGCACTGCGTAGGTTTACAGTGAGGATCGGTGCACTTGGACCGATTCCACTCTTTAGGCCGGGGGACGTTCCACGATGGCACAGTGAGCGACAACTGCAGCAACCGCAAGGCTGTAGATTGAGTATCGGAGTTTTCCCTCTCTTATACAAACTGCCTGGCAAGACTGAGAACCATCTACTCAGAGCTGTCCTCCTGGGCTTGCTGCCAGCTGAGGGTGATGAGCCCAGCCCGCCCACCTAGTTCAAATAAATTGCTAAACCTGTTTCTCTTTCCACAGGCAGGGCTTCTTTCTCCTCACACGCTACCTGACATGCTAAGCATTTCCTGCGTTTCCTAGTTTTTATAATTAGTATCAAATTAAAATCTCAATTCAAGCTCACCATTCTTCTGTTACGTAGTTTTTGTATATATTGTTTCTGAATGTTGAGTCTCTAACATTATGTGCCTATAATGGCTGCCAGAACATTTTTCATGGCACTTGTACATATAGTACATATTCTTGTGCATATAGCAATAATCTCAATTGTACCTTGACATCTTCATTCCAATTTAAAAGTTCCAAAGAACGTCACTTTCTTTTTCCAGTAACTGTACCTACCTCTTATTCAACTTGTCAGTCTCTTCACGTATTCTAAGATTATGTCAAAGGAAATAAATTGTCTGATTTTTTTTTGGAATCCCGTCTCCTATCCTTTCCCCATAACCTTTAACAAATCAAGAACCTATCAATCTCTGCCTTAAGCACAGCCAATTTCAAGGCCTCCACAGTCCGCCATGGCAACAGATTACACAGATTTGTCACCTCTGGCTGAAGGAATTCCTTAATTCTAAACCGGAGTTCCTGCATTCTCAGACTGTTCCTTGTACCTTAGACATTCCCAGTATTGGAAGCATCCTCTCTACATTCACTCTATGCAGCCTGTCCCCCTTATTTCCAGGTTGTGGCCCTCAGTTCTGGACCACCTGACCAAAGGAAAAATCCTCCCCACAACTCCCTGTAAGAATTTTGTGCAGTCCAATAATATAGAACATAGAACAGTACAACACAGTACAGGCCCTTTGGCGCACATTGTTGTGCCAACCCTCAAACCCTGCCTCCCATATAACCCCCCAACTTAAATTCCTCCATATACCTGTCCAGTAGTCTCTTAAATTTCACTAGTGTATCTGCCTCCACCACTGACTCAGGCAGTGCATTCCACGCACCAACCACTCTCTGAGTAAAAAACCTTCCTCTAATATCCCCCTTGAACTTCCCCCCCTTTACCTTAAAGCCATGTCCCCTTGTGTTGAGCAGCGGTGCGCTGGGGAAGAGGCGCTGGCTATCCACTCTATCTATTCCTCTTAATATCTTGTATACCTCTATCATGTCTCCTCTCATCCTCCTTCTCTCCAAAGAGTAAAGCCCTAGCTCCCTTAATCTCTGATCGTAATCATAGAACCATAGAAACTACAGCACAGAAACAGGCCTTTTGGCCCTTCTTGGCTGTGCCGAACCATTTTCTGCCTAGTCCCACTGACCTGCACACGGACCATATCCCTCCATACACCTCCCATCCATATATCTGTCCAATTTATTCTTAAATGTTAAAAAAGAACCTGCATTTACCACCTCGTCTGGCAGCTCATTCCATACTCCCACCACTCTCTGTGTGAAGAAGCCCCCCCCAATGTTCCCTTTAAACTTTTCCCCCCTCACCCTTAACCCATGTCCTCTGGTTTTTTTCTCCCCTTGTCTCAGTGGAAAAAGCCTGCTTGCATTCACTCTATCTATACCCATCATAATTTTATATACCTCTATCAAACCTCCCCTCATTCTTCTACGCTCCAGGGAATAAAGTCCTAACCTATTCAACCTTTCTCTGTAACTGAGTTTCTCAAGTCCCGGCAACATCCTTGTAAACCTTCTCTGCACTCTTTCAACCTTATTTATATCCTTCCTGTAATTTGGTGACCAAAACTGAACACAATATCCAGATTCGGCCTCACCAATGCCTTATACAACCTCATCATAACATTCCAGCTCTTATACTCAATACTTTGATTAATAAAGGCCAATGTACCAAAAGCTCTCTTTACGACCCTATCTACCTGTGACAACACTTTTAGGGAACTTTGTATCTGTATTCCCAGATCCCTCTGTTCCACTGCACTCCTCAGTGCCTTACCATTAACCCTGTATGTTCTACGTTGGTTTGTCCTTCCAACGTGCAATACCTCACACTTGTCAGTATTAAACTCCATCTGCCATTTTTCAGCCCATTTTTCCAGCTGGTCCAAGTCCCTCTGCAGGCTCTGAAAACCTTCCTCACTGTCTACTACACCTCCAATCTTTGTATCATCAGCAAACTTGCTGATCCAATTTACCACATTATCATCCAGATCATTGATATAGATGACAAATAACAATGGACCCAGCACTGATCCCTGTGGCACACCACTAGTCACAGGCCTCCACTCAGAGAAGCAATTCTCTACCACCACTCTCTGGCTTCTTCCATTGAGCCAATGTCTAATCCAATTTACCACCTCTCCATGTATACCTAGCGACTGAATTTTCCTAACTAACCTCCCATGCGGGACCTTGTCAAAGGCCTTACTGAAGCCCATGTAGACAATATCCACTGCCTTCCCTTCATCTACTTTCCTGGTAACCTCCTCGAAAAACTCCAACAGATTGGTCAAACATGACCTACCACGCACAAAGCCATGTTGACTCTCCCTAATAAGCCCCTGTCTATCCAAATGCTTGTAGATTCTGTCTCTTAGTACTCCCTCCAATAACTTACCTACTACTGACGTTAAACTCACCGGCCTATAATTTCTTGGATTACTTTTCGATCTTTTTTTAAACAACGGAACAACATGAGCCACTCTCCAATCCTCCGGCACTTCACCCGTAGACAGCGACATTTTAAATATTTCTGCCAGGGCCCCCGCAATTTCAACACTAGTCTCCTTCAAGGTCCGAGGGAACACTCTGTCAGGTCGCAGGGATTTATCCACTTTAATTTTCCTCAAGACAGCAAGCACCTCCTCCTTTTCAATCTGTACAGTTTCCATGGTCTCACTACTTGATTCCCTCAATTCCATAGATTTCATGCCAGCCTCCTTAGTAAATACAGATGCAAAAAACCTATTTAAGATCTCCCCCAATTCCTTTGGTTCCGCACAAAGCCAACCACTCTGATCTTCAAGAGGACCAATTCTATCCCTTACAATCCTTTTCCTCTTAATATACTTGTAAAAGCTCTTTGGATTATCCTTCACTTTGACTGCCAAGGCAACCTCATGTCTTCTTTTAGCCCTCCTGATTTCTTTCTTAAGTATTTTCTTGCACTTCTTATACTCCTGATTTATCCTCTGATTTACACCTGATTTATCCCCTGTTTCCTATACATTTCATACAATCCATACTCTCTAAACCAGGCAGCATCCTGGTAAATCTCCTCTGTAACCTTTCCAATGCTTCCACATCCTTCCTATAGTGAGGTGACCAGAACTGGACACAGTACTCCCAAGTGTGGCCTAACCAGAGTTTTATAGAGCTGCATCATTACATCGCGACTCTTAAACTCTATCCCTCGACTTATGAATGCTAACACCCCATAAGCTTTCTGAGCTACCCTATCTACCTGTGAGGCAACTTTCAGGTATCTGTGGACGTGTACCCCCAGATCCCTCTGCTCCTCCACACTACCAAGTATCCTGCCATTTACTTTGTACTCTGCCTTGGAGTTTGTCCTTCCAAAGTGTACCACCTCACACTTCTCCAGGTTGAACTCCATCTGCCACTTCTCAGCCCACTTCTGCATCCTATCAATGTCTCGCTGCAGTCTTCGACAATCCTCTACACTATCTATAACACTACCAACCTTTGTTTCATTTACAAACTTGCTGACCCACCCTTCTACCCCCACATCCAGGTCTTAAATAAAAGTCACGAAAAGTAGCAGCCCCAGAACCGATCCTTGTGGGACATCACTAGTCACAACCCTCCAATCCAAATGTACTCCCTCCACCATGACCCTCTGCTTTCTGCAAGCAAGCCAATTCTGAATCCACCTGGCCAAACTTCCCTGGATCCCATGCCTTCTGACCTTCATGCCTACCATGTGGAACCTTGTCAAATGCCTTACTAAAATCCATATAGACCACATCCACTGCACTATATGCCTGGTCACCTCCTCAAAGAATTCTATCAGTCTTGTTAGACACGATCTTCCCTTCACAAAGCCATGCTGACTGTCCCTGATCAGACCATGATTCTCTAAATGCCCATTGATCTTATCTCTAAGAATCTTTTCCAACAGCTTTCCCACCACAGACGTAAGGCTCACTGCTCTATAATTACCTGGACTATCCCAACTACCTTTTTGGAACAAGGGGACAACATTCGCCTCACTCCAATCCTCCGGTACCATTCCCGTAGACAACAAGGACATAAAGATCCTAGCTAGGGGCTCAGCAATCTCTTCCCTCGCCTCGTGGAGCAGCCTGGGGAATATTCCATCAGGCCCCAGGAACTTATCCATCCTAATGTATTTTAACCACTCCAGCACCTCCTCTCCCTTAATATCAACATGCTCCAGAACATCAACCTCACTCATATTGTCCTCATCGTCATCAAGTTCCCTCTCATTGGTGAATACCGAAGAGAAGTATTCATTAAGGTCCTCGCTCACTTCCACAGCCTCCAGGCACATCTTCCCACCTTTATCTCTAATCGGTCCTACCTTCACTCCTGTCATCCTTTTGTTCTTCACATCATTGAAGAATGCCTTGTGATTTTCCTTTACCCTACTCACCAAGGCCTTCTCATGCCCACTTCTTGCTCTTATCAGCTCCTTCTTAAGCTCCTTTCTTGTTTCCCTATATTCCTCAATAGACCCATCTTAGCCTTGCTTCCTAAACCTCATGTATGCTGCCTTCTTCCACCTGACTAGATTTTCCACCTCACTTGTCACCCTGGTTCCTTCACCCTACCATTCTTTACCTTCCTCACCGGAACAAATTTATCCCCAACATTCCGCAAGAGATCTCTAAACATGTCCATGTGTCCATAGTACATTTCCCTGCAAAAACATCATCCCAATTCACACCCGCAAGTTCTAGCCTTATAGCCTCATAATTTGCCCTTCCCCAAATAAAAATGTTCCTGTCCTCTCTGATTCTATCCTTTTCCATGATAATGCTAAAGGCCAGGGAGTGGTGGTCACTGTCCCCCAGATGCTCACTCACTGAGAGATCTGTGACCTGACCCGGTTTGTTACCTAGTACTAGATCTAGTATGGCATTCCCCCTTGTCGGCCTGTCAACATACAGTGACAGGAATCCGTCCTGGGCACACTTAACAAACTCTGCCCCATCCAAACCCTTGGAACTAATCAGGTGGCAATCAATTTTAGGGAAGTTAAAGTCACCCATGATAACAACCCTGTTATTTTTGCACCTTTCCAAAATCTGCCTCCCAATCTGCTCTTCAGTTTCTCTGCTGCTACCAGGGGGCCTATAGAATACCCCCAGTACAGTTAATTGCTCCCTTCCTGTTCCTGATTTCCACCTATACTGACTCAAAAGAAGATCCTGCTACATTACCCACCCTTTCTGTGGCTGTAATAGTATCCCTGACCAGTAATGCCACGTGTGGGCACGTGGCCAAGTGGTTAAGGCATTTGACTAGCGATCTGATGGTCGTGAGTTTGAGCCCCAACCGAGACAGCATGTTGTGTCCTTGAGCAAGGCACTTCACCACATATTGCTCTGCGGCGACACTGGTGCCAAGCTGTATGGGTCCTAATGCCCTTCCCTTGGACAACATCAGTGTCATGGAGAGGGGAGACTTGCAGCATGGACAACTGCTGGTCTTCCATACAACCTTGCCCAGGCCTGCGCCCTGGAAAGTGAAGACTTTCCAGGCGCAGATCCATAGTCTCGCAAGACTAACAGATGCCTGAAGACCAGTAATGCCACCCCTCCTCCCCTTTTCCCCCCTCTTTATCCCTTTTAAAGCACTGAAATCCAGGAATATTGAGAATCCATTCCTGCCCTGGTGCCAGTCAAATCTCTGTAATGGCCACTACATCATAATTCCATGTATGTATCCAAGCTCGCAGTTCATCACCTTTGTTCCTGATGCTTCTTGCATTGAAGTACACACACTTTAGCCCTTCTACCTTACTACCTTTACACTCTTTATTCTGCTTCTCTTTCCTCAAACCCTCTCCATATGTCAGATCTGGCTTTACCCGTGCAGTTCTTTCACTGCTCTATCGCTCTGGGTCCCATCCCCCTCGCAAATTAGTTTAAACCCTCTTGAACCATGCTAGCAAACCTACCTGCAAGGATATTGCTCCCCCTCGAGTTCAGGTGCAACCCATCCAATCTGTACAGGTCCCACCTTCCCCAGAAGAGATCCCAATGATCTAAAAATCTAAAACCCTGCTCCCTGCACCAACTCCTCAGCCACGCATTCAACTGCCATCTCCTCCAATTCTTACCATCACTGTCACGTAGCACTGGCAGCAATCCTGAGAACGTCACCCTTGAGGCCTGTTCTTCAGCCTTCTGCCTAGTTCCCAAAACTCACACTCCAGGACCTCATCCCTCTTCCTGCCTGTGTTGTTGGTGCCAACATGTATCACGACTTCTGAGAATATTATAAGAATAATATCTTCTCATTTTTTTAAAAGCCAAGACATTGTTTGCTTAAGCTGTCTTCATCACGCACAAGTACCCCAGAAATCATTCCTGGTTTGGGGGCTTGACACAAGATCCCCTGAAATAGCACCAGTTTCCTTAAAAATGGTGGCGCGGATAGATAGGATTGTAAAGAGAACTTCTGGCACATTGGCCTGCATAGGTCAACGTACTGAGTACAGAAGTTGGGATGGTATGTTCAAGTTCTATAAAACATTGGTAAAGTCTAATTTGGAGCATGGTGTCCAGTTCTGGTCAACCACCAACAGGAAGGATGCAAATAGATTGAAAGAGTGCAGAAAAAACTTTCAAGGGTGTTGCTGGGACTAGAGGACCATAGTTATAAGGAAAGTTTGGAATTTTATTCCCTGGAGCGCAGGATATGAGCAGAGATGTTACAGAGGTATACAAAATGATGAGAGGTTTAGATAGGGTGAATGCAAGCAGGCTTTTTCCACTGAGGTTGGGTGACTACATCTGGAGGCCATAGATTGAGGGTGACGGGTGAAATATTTAAGGGAACTTGAGGTGGAGCTTTTTCATTCAGAGGGTGGGCAGCGCCAGCGTGGAACAGGTTGTCAGCACAAGAGCTGGCGTAAGTTCAATTGCATTATTTAAAAGGAGTTTAGATAAATATATGGATGCTATTATTCCATGGAGTGCAGGAAAATGAGAGATTTGATAGAGGTATACAATATTATGAAGGGTATAGATAGGGTAAATGCAAACATGCTCTTCCCACTGAGGTCGGGCGGGAGTACAACTAGAGATTAAGAGAGCAAGTTGAAATGTTTAAGGGAATCTGAGCGGGTACTTTTTCACTCAGAGGGTGCTGAGAGTGTGGAAAGAGCTGCCTGTGGAAGTGGTGAATGCAGGTAGATTCAATGTCAACATTTAAGAGAAGGTTGGATAAGTGCATGGATGGGAGGGGTATGGAGAGCTGTGATCCATGTAGATCGATTGGACTAGGCAGAATAATAGTTTGGCACAGAATATATGGGCTGAAGGGCCCATTTCTGTGTTGTACCTCTCTGACTCTATGACTCTCTCCCAGGTGAAGGCTCATTGGGGCCTTGTATATTGAGGCAAGACATCTCTAAACTTGTACTAAAATCCCCTTGTAATAAAGGCCAACATACCAATCACCTTCCTCTGTGATTACCTCAGAATGGAGTCCTGGAATGGACTAGCCCTTGATATTCTGCCTTGGGCACCTCCTTGGATTAGAATTATGGCAGGGTTCAGTAGGTGGGCAGGTATCTTTCACTACTTATCTCAATGTGTGTCACCAGGTGTGGCCTTAGGAAGCAAAGACATCAGCTACCTGGTATGAAAACCAACGCATCTTTTCTAAATTTTGTTTCAGCTCTTGGAAGATGGAAGGTGTTGGATTCTGGTGTTTTTGCTCAATAGGTTGTTTCAGAAGTCAAGAAAAAGGCACAAAACCCTTTGCTTCACAATTATTTTATTAAGCATTGATAGAACAAGGGAAAGTTGAACAGACAGTGATAGAGGTCTCCTAAGCAAAGGGAAAGCTAAGATTAACAAGGCGCTGTTTTGTGTACAGCTATCTTATACTCATAGAGATGAAGAAAATTCCGTTTAAATTTATAGGTAAAAATTAACCAGTTAGAAAGCTAATACTCAAATACAGCAGTACCAAGTTAACCAATGAGAAAGCACTTAATCAAAAAATCCAGAACAAAGAAACTTCCAGAGTTTTCCTGAATTACACTTTGTATAGCCACTAGAGGCATACTATACTGTTATATACATATAAGAACCACATAAAGGGCAGACAGATTGTTAAACTGCAAAGAAAATTGCAGTTAATCAATCTAATCTAAGAGTTAAACAGTTGGATCCAACAATGGCTGTGGGGACCTGGCACAGAAGAGGTGAGGCCTGGATCAGATCTGCCATGATGATATTTCATGTTGTGACAGGCTTTAGGATCTTAAAGATCATATAGATTATGAAGATTAGCTTTATGTGTGTGTTAAGCCAATGTTTAAACTAGCGTTTGTGAAAAGTGAGGTGTGTTGTAATTAAGGTACTTTATTATGGATGCTGCAGGGTTTAAGGTTTGGTGTGATTCGAAGAGAATATCCACAGGTAATGTTTGTGTCCTGAGTGGGGTGGGTATTCAAATTCCGGACGAACTGCTATTTAGAGTTCTGAATTCTGTAAAAGTATTGGGGAAAGTTATGCTGATTGAATGGTGTTTGACCAATCAGCTGGTAAGGATGCCATGTTGAGCTGCCCAATAGGATAGGGGCACCTGCAGCAGAGGGGCCATGGGCAGTCCATATTTTTAAAGAAGGGAGGAATGTAGCTGAGGGTGAAGACTTTAAAGACAAACTGTTCTCGTTTCTGTGAAGTGAGGGAAAAGAGTTATCTAATGTGAGAATTCTAAAAAGTCCTTCAGATTTAAGTTCTGAGCTAGTTTCGGCTATTACATCACTGGTTGATAAAAGTCAAAGTGTACCTGCAGAAAGCCAAAGTTATCATAGGCTGAGAATGTTCTCTGGGGTCAAGCCCACACCCGATGGGGAAGAAAAACATGAGGCTTGGGCTAAGCAGACATCTCGGTTAATGGATGAATGGCAGTGCTCTGATAATATGGAAAAACAGAGATTGATAAAGAGTTTAAAGGGTCTGGTGGTTGATATGGTGAGATTCCTTAAGGCAGAAAACCCATTAGCCGCATCAGCTAATTACCTGCAAGCTCTGGAAGATGCTTTTGGCTCTACTCAAAGTTCAGCTGATCTTAGGATGAAGTTAGGCACACATTCCAGGAGGAAGGAGAGAAGTTGTCTACCGACCTTTTCATGTTGGAGATGCTGCTGCTCTGTTTGTGCCACAAAGGAGGCATTCAACGGTCTGAAAGAAATTGCTTGAGGGTGGAGCAAGCTGTCACATGACATGATTGCTTTACGTATCCGAATGACCCACAAGATGCACCCTCCTCCATCTTTTACCGATTTACTCAGAGAAGTCAGAGAGGAGGAAAACATGATTGAAAACTGAAACGCTTCCAAAAGCTGAGTAATGTCTTCAGTGGTAGTCCCTGTTACTGAAGTGACTCCTGACGCCACAGATATAGAGCTTTTGAGGAATGAGATGAAAACCCTCCGAGCCGAGCTGACTCGATGGATGTTGCAGCAAAAGGTGAGATGTCCGTTGGGAATCCCAGCCCACCTGTAGGACTTACTAAGCCGAGGAACGCTGCTGAAAAGGGTCCTTTGACGAGAGAGACGTCCGGAATTTTCTCCACAACTGTGGAGGAGATGGACATTTCAAGCGAGACTGTGAGGGGCAGGAAAATCTTCAAAAAGTAAGTCAGTGTTTAATCAAACAGATAAAGAAAGAAGCAAAATGTCGGAGGGACCCAGTAAGGGAACAGCCTGGCGTCTCAGAGAGAACACATTCCAATCAGCGTATCAAGGAAAATACTGAAGTGCAAAACCCCATTCCAGACAATTTAGTGGGACCAGGCTCGGATGTATCCATATGGATTGAAGGCATTTATGGTAGAGCCATACTTGACACAGGTTCTCAAGTTGTTTTAAAATATTTAGTTTGTAGGCCATTGAGATAGATCATGCCTGACATAATCACATCAAGGGGGTAAAAAAAAACCAGAGTACAGAACGTAGTGCAGCAGCTGCAGAGAAAGCACAGTGTAGGCAGACAAATAAAGAACTAGGGGCATGTCAAGATAGATTGGGAGATCAGGAATTAATCTTTAACGTACAATTAGTCGATTCAAGAGATGGTAACAGCAGGGTGGAGCCTGTTCTTCAATCTGGTGTTGCATGCCTCAGGTTTTGGTATCTGGATGGAAGACTGGGAGAAAAGAGAATCTTCAGGATGGGGGAGGGGAAGAAGGGCAAGATGGAAGTTGTTGTGTAAAGCCAAGTGAGTGGGAAAGATGAAAGGCTGGGGACCCCTCCCCTCACCTTTTTATTCTAGTGTCTTCCCCTTCCCTTCCAGTGCTGATGAAGGGTCTTGACACAAAACATCGACTGTTTATTTATTTCCTGACCTGCTGAGTTCCTCTAGCATTGTGTGTGTGTTCCTCTGGAGTTCCAGCATCTGTAGGACCTTCTGTGTTTCTGAACTTGATAAACATGATACTGCACAGGAGAGTTGGCCTGGAGCAGGGATTGAACCCATGGCCTCAGACAACAGGGATGTAAATACAAAACTACCTGGCTGGTGATGTGATGCATCTTTTTGTTTTTTTTTTCTCACCCTGAACCAGGTTGTCAAGACATACGGGAACATTTGCAGAGTGAATATGTTTTGGGTCAAAGTCATTATCCTGAGTGGGTTTCAGACAATTCAGGAAGCTCTGATTCAGCACAGTAAGGAGTTTGCCGGGAGGCCAAATATGCGTATTAATGATTTTCTGACAAAAGGCCAAGGTAATGGAAATTTAATTTATTTCTTTGTAATAACTACACTCAGTGGTCACTTTATTAGGTACCTCCTACCCCTCATAAAGTGGCCACCAAGTATATGTTTGTGGTCATTTACTGCTGTAGCCCATCCTTTTCGAGGTTCAAATGTTGTGCAGTCAGAGGTGCTCTTCTGCACACCACTATTGTAGCGTGTGGTTGTGCAAGTTACTGCCACCTTCCTGTCAGCTGGAACTAGTCCTGCCATTCTCCTCTGACCTCTCTCATTAGCAAGATCTGCCTCTCATTGAATGATAGTCTTTTGTTTCTTATACCATTCTCGTAAACTCTAGAGACTGTTTTACATTAAAATCCCAGGAATTCAGCAATTTCTGAGATACTGGGACCTCCCCATCTGGCACCAACAATCACTCCACAGTCAATGTCACTGAGATCACATTTCTTCCCCATTCTGTTTTGCTCTGAGTAACAAATAAACCTCTTGACCATGTCTGCATGCATTGAGTTTCTGCCACATGATTGGCTGCTTAGATATTTGCATTAATGTGCAGGTGTACCTAATAAAGTGGCCACTGAGTGTACATTTGGATTTGTATAAACTTGCAGATATGAAGTGCCTTCCCAATGCGTTTATGGGCACTTTTCAACCTAGCAACTGGTTGTACCCAGCAAGATCCCCATGTGCCCAGGGATATTTGTAATAATTTTGGTTTGGCACAGTTGCATGGCACTCCTCCCAGTGCCACTCCACCCAAGCATGCAGGAGGGACCAGGATTTATCACTAGGACCATGGTGCTTCAAGATTCAAAAATTTTTAATGTGATTTCCTGTAAAGGAATGAAATAATTGTTTACTCCAGATCCACTGCAGAACGAAAAAAACACAAAAGGTAAAGAAGACAATAAAAATGCCCAATAAATATAATTTCATAAGATATCTTATATACGTAGGTTGATTGTATGTTGATAAAGTGAATCTGGGCTGTACATAAGGTGACTGACAGAAGAAAATAAAGAAGTGGTGGAGTTAGTGGGTGGAGGTGCTTGGGGAAAGTATCTGTTTTAGACTGGGGGTCCTGGTACAAATGCTACATGGCCTCCACCATGATGGGAGTCGGACAAACAGTCCATGAGCAAGGTGTATGGGAGCCTTCGAGATGTTACTGCCTCTTTTCCCGCATCCTTCTGTATACAGTATATATACCTGATGGCAATTTGGCTGGTGCCAGTGATGTGTTGGGCAGTCTTGACGACTCATTGTAGAGCCTTCCTGTCTGCTGCAGTGTACTTTTCATGCCAAACAGTGATACAGCTTGTTAGGATGCTCTCCACTGCACATCAGTAGAATGGCGTAAGCATGGCTGTGCAACGTTCAGCTCCACAGTTCCTCAGTCCATGGGACTGCAGGGTCACAACTAGGGATTGTGCTCCAGTCCCTGAAGTTTGATCGGGCTTTCAACTCCTGACGGTGCCAACATCTGACCCAGGATCCACACATCACAGCCAAACAAGGGAGGACTCAAAATTCAAACCCAGTTAGTAAGTTAATTGGACATCGTAAATTGCCCTGTGATTAAACTAAGGTTAAATTGGAAGTTGCTTTGCAGTGCAGCTTGAAGGGCCAGAAGAGCCTATTCTGTACTGTTTCTCTGAATAAAATACAAATAAAAATAGATGATTTCTGTGTCGCTTTTGTCTGCATTGATGCAAATCCGCTGTAATTATTTACCCCTTTCTGCTAGGCATCATTTCAGCCCCCTATGGCAAGTCCTGGAAACAGCAACGCCGATTCACTGTCACCATCTTCAGGAACTTTGGCTTGGGGAAAATTGCCTTTGAGGTGAAAATTCAGGAAGAGGCTCGGTATTTGACGGAAACCCTCAAATCAAAGTTTGAAGGTAAGAGTCCACACAGTCTAATCTGCTGGTTTTTCATTCTCTTGTTTGTTTGACCTCACTTGTAGTGATCAACCTGGCATTGGTAAGGACTTGTTGAATATGATTATTTGCCAAGTATTGCAACAGGTCCAAGGAAATCTCCATATCGCACACAAGGTATTACGGTCAGGTGTATGGTCAGGGTTAATGTTAAGGTTAGAGGTTAGCATTAGTGATAAAAGTTGGGCGTTTCAGTTCTGATTACTATTAAGACGTCAGAGTTAAAGATTGATTTGACTTGTCATGTGCATATCAAAGAATGCAGTGAAATACGTCATTTGCGTGCAGTCAAATAGGTGATGAGTGTGCAAGTGTCGCCATGCTTCATAGCTTCATTACTAACCCGAATCTGTAGGTCTTTGGAACATGGGAGGAAACCAAAGCACTTGGAGGAAACCAATTCGGTCACAGTGAGAATGAAAAAACTCCTTACAGACAGAGGCAGGAATTGAAACCTAATCTTACAGCTGGCATGTTTTAGCATTACGCTGACCACTATGCCACCATGCCACCAGATAAGGGCTACATTAGGGGTTAATATTAAAGTGTTAGGGTTAGTGTTTTGCTTTGTAACTTCAAAACATTAAACTAATTCAAAGGAAGACATGGAAGTCCAAAATGTGGGTTGAACTCAAGTTTACTTTAAGCAAGGTGCAAGCGTATCATGGGGTAGCGTCATGATGTATGCAATTCATGTATTTTTACCTATAAGCTGTAATGACTTACTTAAATGAACAAGAATGCTTAATCAACCAATATATATATGAAACTAGGGCATTACACAAACACACACACACATATATAATTACTCAAATATTACTTAAATGTTAAATACCCTAAAATACCCTATACTCTTCCCAGCTTAGCTATAAACTCCAACTCAATGCAGAATGCATCTCAACTAAATACACAGTATACTATATAACTCAGAGATCCATGGCATAGTAAATTTTAAGTTTTCTAATTTAGGCCTAAAGATTTAATTGTTCTGGGGGATTTTTTACCCCTGTGGGATAATGTCTTTGCTGACCCAGGGGCTCACTCTGCTTGCCAGGTGAGACTTGTGGCTGTGAAACAGTCTCAGGTTCTGGGGCCTCTTCCTTGGTGGAGTTGACTCTGAGACTGCAGGAAGTGGTTCTGACAGCGAAGGCCACCTTCCTTCTTCTTCTTCTTTCTTCTAGTTTGTGTATCTTGATCTTGGGAAGGCGCATTTAGTCCATCTATTGCTCCCTGTACAATCCGATCTTTCCTCTTGGTTTCCTCAACTACAACATCGTCTGATGAATTGTCTGTTTTCGTATCTCTATTGACTCCTTCTTTTTGGCCTTCCGTTCATCCAGCTGGTCTTTGCTCTTTACATCTACTTTTACAAACAACTTTTTGACTCCCACTTGAAATTCATACAATAACCTTAATACACACAGAGTAGGTTCTGGTTCTTTATACTCACAAAAGCTGAATGCTTACAGCTCTCCTGAAAGTTCTTGAACTCTCTTCCAGCTTAAAACCAAGCCATGTTTGGCAACTAACTACTGGATTACAGTATCAACTGTAATCAGATCATTGTTTTCATCACTTCCAAACTTCCTCTGAGCAGAATGGTCCTTCCTTGGTCCAATATACTTTCCAACCAGACGCACAGAGGATGGCACCAACAACTATTTGTCCTCTGTTGGGCAACGGTTTATGGTGTTCGGCATGGAGACAGTTGTGGCATCATCCAGTACCTTTCTTAATTCACTTTCAGTTGACTTCATTGTAGGGATGTGACATGCAAATTGTCAAGTTGGTAGTTGTCTCAGCCAATCACACCCACAATGCTGGTTCTTCTGTTTTTGCCACATGCAAGCTCAATGTGGCATGTTGGTTATTGTATTTCACAGTTACAAAAGTCATTCCTACAGGAGATATCTTTTCTCCAGTATAAGTTCTTAGATGGATCTCCACAGGCTTCAGTTTGGTATCTTTGAAATGCCATTCAAGCTCATTTTGTGGAACGACTGAAACAGCTGAGCCAGTGTTCAATTCCATTTTAATTAATTTGTCGTTCACTTCTGGCAAAAGCCATGTTGCTTGTCTATTGTTAATTTTCATACTGTAAATTTCAAGGCTACACAACCTGTGTCACTCTCATCATTATGAGATTTTTCATCAACAGCATGTAGATTAGTGTTCTTTTTGAACCTGCAACTTGACTTTATGTCTTTTCCTCTTCTCTGCCTGACGTGTTCTTTGTATGTGTCCTACTTTGTTGCATTTCCTGCAAGTTTTGCCTTTAAATTCACACCCATTTCATGTATGTGAGCCTCTGCCACCACTGTAACACAATTTGTTAGGCCAGTCTGGTTTTGGTTCAGATGCTGCAATTTTATTCATGCTCACTTTCATTCCTGACTGCAACTTAATTGCATCTCTGTCTGCCGTTTCCATTGAAACAGCAATTTCAACTGCTCTTTTGAATATAAGCTGTGCTTCAGTTAGGAGCCATTTTGAATGCTTTCTTTTAAGAATCCACAAACTGAACGATACCTTCATGTATCATTAAGCCCATTACCGAACCGACAATGCTCAGACAATCTCTTCAATTCAGCCAGATACATTGAAATGTATTCCTCTTCTTTATGATTCCACTTATGAAACCTAAAGCATTCTACAATCAACAATGGCTTTGGCACTAAATGTTCCTGCATTACTTTAACAATATCAGTAAGCTCATTTCTGGTTTGGCTGGAGCAGTTATACATCGAAGCAAACTGTATGCCTTTAAACCCAATGCACTCAGCAAAATTGGTAAGTGTTTCTCACTGGATATTTCATTTGGTTCAAAATATTGCTGAATTAGCACAGTATACCTGAGCCACTTTCCAGTTGTATAATCAAATGGATCAATCTTTCCAATATAGCCAGACATTTTTGCTTTTTTATGATTAATACCACCCTATACTCCCTGTTTATGCACCCATGAATTCTTCTGTTTTCTGACTTTTTTAAAACCTCAATCATGTCTTTCTTTCTGAAAAACATGTGTTGCACTGCTTTTATGCTTAAACCTGACCAACTTTTTTTATTCACCATTCATCGCTGCATTTTTCTTAGCTCGAATATTTCACTGCACTTCAGCAGGTTGATAGCTCTCTTGGGTTCCTTTTAAAAGTATCCTGTCAGCAATGTTATATTTCTTTACAGGATATATGTAACTATACGTGTATATATAGGTAATGCCATAGTTAAGATTTCTACTGCTCTGCTGCGAGGTATTTATTTTAGCAGTTTTCTGTAAAAGCAGTGTGTCCTTAGTTATGGAGCCATGTTGTCCAATATTGGAATGTTGTGTCTGTCAGTCAGTCAGGATTGTGGGATATGAGAAAAGGTCTAGAGAGCTGGGTGGGAAGAGGCTTTTGTAGGACAATAGTCTGGTCCAGGGCCTTTTTGGTACGAGAACTGCGGAGCAGGGCACAAGGGAAGATGCGAGGGAATGCTGCTGAAGGGAGAGACCCCGTTGTAAGAAGTGCTTTGAACAGATGAATGGCCCCAAGGACGAAGTGACTAGGGTCCTGAAAGAGCCAGCTCGTTCGAATTGGTGTTCGAGGGAAGGTCAGCCTGTAGCTGGTGTTCTTCACACAGAATGTGGGTGCAGTGCGTAAGTGAAGCGATATCCCCAAATACTCCAGAAACGAGCTACGTTTACTGGCACAATGGATTGGTTTAACTTTTACTTTTTCCCCTGTAACTGTAAATTCAGTAAATAAATGTCTTTATAATTTTATGCTGGTGTAATTTTCGGGTGAAAGATAACTTCACATGGAGCAGCAGGTTACAGAGGATTCACTACAATCAATGTTCCTTAATCAGAATAGCCCAACTTTCCTGTTGGGTTGAACCCCAAATCACACCAACCCTAAACGTATATTAAAGGTTTAGTTTTAGTAGTTAGGAGTTAGGGCGAGGGGATCAGTTTGCAAGAAGTTGGTTTCTGGGCTTGCTCTCCCCAAATAGGCCAGGCAAACCACATCCCTGCTGGGGCCACATGCCCCTCACACACTTCCACCGGGGTCGCAGTCAGACCACCTCGGGCGGCACCCACTGCCATCTTGCAAACAACACTACACACTCATATCAAAGTTGCTGGTGAACGCAGCAGGCCAGGCAGCATCTCTAGGAAGAGGTACAGTCGACGTTTCAGGCCATTGAAACGTCGACTGTACCTCTTCCTAGAGATGCTGCCTGGCCTGCTGCGTTCACCAGCAACTTTGATGTGTGTTGCTTGAATTTCCAGCATCTGCAGAATTCCTCTTGTCTTACTATACACTCATGCTAGGCTTCTGGGCATCCCTTCCCCAAGCAATCAGACAACACATAAATCCCCTGACTGCTCATCAACACCCACACATCGCCAATCTGTCCCAGACAGATCTGCAAGCAGGACCAACTCAGAGAGCACTGACACATAACTATACTGTAATATGGTCTTCCTAGACACCTACCCCTGTGCAGACCAGGAGATACATAAGCACCACTTTGTAGGGTTGGAGTTAAGATTGGGATTAAGGTTAGGCTACCAGATTGCAGGCAGAATTTTCCCTCGTGTTTATTCCGAATGCTAGCCTCAGTGCTCCTTGCACATCCCCAAGTCATCTTTCATTTGCCCAATTCTACCTGCCTTCATCCTCCCCCTCTTGGGTTCTACTCATCTAGCTGAGCTATCGGTTAGATCAAAAGAAGATTCAAGATTGTTTAATGTCATTTCCTGTACACAAGGAGAATGAAATAATTGTTACTCCGGATCTGATGCAGCACAAAAATCATAAAAGATAAAGATCATAATAATAATAATACACAATAAATATGAACCCCCTCCCCCGCCACTCCCGAATCCCTTGGCTGCTTAAATCTAGGGAAGACACACTCTGGACCCACCAAATCCGTAAGATTGAGATGGCTCTCCCACCGCAAGTCCCGGTCTGTGTGGATGCCGTGTAATCTGCAACTCAGTGCCGAGAGACAACAGACAGTGCACTGCATACGATTAAAGGAATCTTAACTTAACTGAAGGGTTAGTAAAGAATAGAGAAAAACAAAATGGGCCCATTATAATTAACAATTATAATTAATAATTCAAATGTGCACAAGTTGGAGCTCAACACTTCCCAAAAGACAAAATTCACCGATCCTCAGTCGACTGCGGTGCTTTGCTGCACTGAGTCACAGTCACCCACCAGGTCGAATCCTATGACCGGTTCTCTCCAGCGTCTTCCCTCTTCATCTCCCACTGAACAAAGGACCCAGGTCACACCAATGTCAGGAACACAAAAACCCGCTCCCCTGACTGGATGGCCCACATTCCAAATCACCCGTTATCTCTAACCATAACCCAAACACTGCTTCCACAGAAAGACCATTATGTTGGCAGTGAAATCTTTCCCAGGGTGTTGCAAATATAAATACATAAGATAGTTTATATATATATATATATATAGATTGATTTTATGTCCATAAAGTGACACTAGGCTTACAGAGGTGACTGACAAGATATAACACAGTAGCCGTGAAGTTAGTGGGTGGAGGTGTTGATCAGTCTTACAATTTGGGGAAAGTAACTGATTTTGAGTCTGGATGCTACGTAGCCTCCTCCCTGATGCTAGTGGGACAAACAGTCCATGAGCAGGGTGGGTGGGACCCTTCATGATGTTACTGGCACCTTTCTGTATGTACGTACTGTATGTCCTTGATGGTGGAGGACTGGTGCCAGTGACATATTTGGCAGTCTTGACTAACTGTTGTAGAGCCTTCCTGTCCACCGCAGTGAAGTTTCTGTACCATGCAGTGATGCAGCTTGCTAGGATGCTCTTTACTGCACATCTCTAGAACGCAGAAGCTGTGGGATCTAATTAATTCATATTTATTGAGTTAGGCCTCGCCACTGGTGGGACCTGGCTTGGGAGGTTGGGAACAGTTACCATCAGTTCAGGGTCTGGGTCTAATACATTTCTCAATTTAACTTCCTCCTGTTGACTCTCCAAATTAACAAAAGGATGAAGCAGTATTAACAAAAATTCCTAAAATATTGCTGGAAATTTAATCACCAAATGATTTCCCGTTGAATGCCTTGTGACAGGAAGATTACTTATGTGGAAGAAAAGTCAGTGACAAAAGTTTCTGGGTCATTCCATGTATTTGGCCGGATACTCCCAAAGCTCATTCCCTGTGGCACGGAGTGGTGTCATCCTCTCCAGATCATCTGCTTGGTACATTGCTGGGAGAGTTCAGCAGGTCAGGCAGCATCAATGGAGAGGCAAAAACAGTTGACAATGCAGACCAAGACCCTTCATCAGGACGAGAAAGAAAGGAAGAAGCAGTCAGAAGAAGGTTATTTGAGTTAAAGTCACCTTCTTATCAGATTGAAGTAGTCCTGGCCCTCATTTTCCAATTACCTCTCTTATACACCAGACTGTTTCACTGCAGAATGGCCACTCACAGGTTGTTTCTTTTTGTTACTCTCACCACTCTCTGTAAACTCCAGAGACTGTTGTGTGTGAAAATCCCAGGAGATCAGCAGTTTCTGAGATACTCAAACCACTCCGTCTGACACCAATAATCGTTCCGTGGTCAAAGACACTTAGATCACCTTTCTTCCCCATTCCGATGTTTGGTCTGCACAACAACTTTTCCGCATGCTTTTATGCATTGGGATGCTGCCACATGATCGGCTGATTAGATATTTGCATTAACGAGCAGATGTACAGGTGTACCTAATAAAAATGGCCACTGAGTGTACATTCTCTGTTCTACCTGAAATGCTGCATCCCAGGCAACATCCTAGAAAATCTCCCCTGTACCGTCTCCAGCACGGTCACAGCTTTGTTACTGTTCAAAGAAAGTTGAAGGTATTGTTTTGTGTTTTTCATGGCAGAACCATCTTCTCTTGGGCTACAATGTACCAGCTTCTATTCCTCTGCAGGTCAACTAGTTGATCCCAAGCCCCTTATCACAGCTGCAGTTTCCAATGTGATTTGCTCAATTGTTCTCGGCCAGCGCTTCCACCATGATGACAAGACCTTCACACGATTGATCAAATTGTTTGATGAAGCACTACAGCTGTCGTCAGGATTCTGGATAAAGGTAAATAGAATTTCAGTAGGTATAGGCCAAAATGACCCCCTGTACTCCCATTGGAGGCTATCCTCATGCCTGATAACTAATTGGAATTAGAGACAGAAACTGGTTTATTGTTGTCACATGTACCAAGGTTCAGAGAAAAACTTGTCTTGCACACTGTTCATACAGATCAATTCATTACAAGGTGCATTGAGGTAGAAGAAGGTAGTACAACACCAGTTCACAGTAGTGTAGAGCTTAGTATAACACCATTACAGGATCAGAGACCCAGGTTCAATTCCTCCCACTGTCTGCAAGGAGATTTATACGTCCTCCCTGTGATCGCGCTGGTTTCCTCTGGGTGGTCCAGTTTCCTCCCACATTACAAAGATGTACGGTTAGGGTTAGAAAGTAATGGACATCCAATATTGGCACCAGAAGCGTGGTGATGCTTGCAGGCTGCCTCCAGCACATCCTCGGACTGTGTTGGTCATTGACGCAAAAGAAACCATTCACTCTGTGCCTTCAATGTTCCAATGCAGATGTAACAAACAAAGTTAATTTTAAATATTTTTTCTTGACGTATATGAGAAACAGCAAGAGCAAAAGTCCCCTTGATACACCACTGGGCCTCTGATCAAACAACAGCTATCCAACATCACCGTCCTTCTCCAATCACCAAGCTTCAATTTTAGATACACGCTTGTGGTTAAAACAGGAATAAGGTCAAAGTTGTGATTTCTCTTAGGCCTGTGTTGTGCTTCCTGCTATCTACTATCTCCCTGGGCCACACCAGAGGATATTTGAAAACAGGGCTGCCATTGAAGCCATACTTCAGGACTTCATCAGGCAGCACCGAGAGACGCGGAATGGGGAAAACATTCGGGATTTTATTGACGCCTATTTACTGGAGATGGAAAAGGTGAGTGGGGGCTTTCAGACATTTGCATGAATTACTCCACATTTGGTTGCCTTTGTTCAAAGTTCGAAGTAAAAGTTATTACATACATACATGTCACGGTAATGTGCTAAAGACAGCTTGACTCCCTATTTGACTGCATTGGCAGTGACTTGAAAAGCGGGGCAATTTTTTTTTTCAGAAGCAAGAAGCTGACTCATTTATGCTGGATGGAAACCTGCTGTGTAATATTTATGACCTTTTCCTGGCGGGAACTGAAACCACAACCACCACCCTTCGATGGGGGCTGCTGTACATGATGGCTTACCCCGACATACAAGGTAAAGCCCAAGCCTCCAGATGGGCCACTGGAAATCTGTTACGCCATTCCTGGAGGTTGTGAGGGTATAATCACAGAGTCATCGTTGCACAACATGGCAACAGGCCGCTTGGGCCTTAAACATATCCCCTTTCACCCTTAACCTATGACCTCTAGTTATACTCACACCCAACCTCAGTGGAAGAAGGCCGCGTGCATTTACCCTGTCTATATCCCTCATAATTTTGTATACCTCTATCATATCTCTTCTCATTCTCCTACATAGGCTCACACCTATCAAGAAAGTACATTACCGCCACCTACTGTGATGGGGATCATGTCCTGCCTCCCAAGCCTGTATTGATTAGAAAGTTCACCAGGGCCCTACATGTCTTAACCATCCCTGCTTCAGGTGTCAGAATATACTGCAGACTAAGCACCACAGATCTACCCAATAATTGCCAAAACAGCTTCCTATGTTCTAACGAACATGTCTGGGACCTTACAAAAATCACACCACCCATTCCCATGCTTAGCAACAGTGGAGCACAAACTTGTATGACTAAACTTCAGTCTTGCCAACCACACATCTTCCCTCCCATTCCTTCCCAAAAGGAGCCTCTCCTGGACTGATGGAAACAAATGTAATACCACCACTCTATCCCACTCCAATCCCACAATTTCTGCCATTTCCCAATCCCAGTCAACCTAATACAAGATTTGGCTTCATACTTTCCCATAGTGACTATAATATCTACCTCAGACTTAGTAAGTGCCTGTTTTGCTATATCATCTGCCTTTCATTACCCAATACACCCACATGTACAGGTATCCAGCAAAACTGAACTACTATTCCCACTCTCCAGAACGTATAAATTATAATACACATCCATAACAGGTCAGGACAGGTCTCCTTGAACACTTTGATAGCAACCTCTGAAGTACCGAGGCAGAATCTGAGCAGGTCATGACTCTGTTTGGCTTAACTTGTTCAACCCATTGCAAACGAATGATAATGGTCGTAAATTCTGCTGTATAGACAGCTCCCCATCAGCCTTTTCCCCATCTCAACATTAAACCAAGGGATAAATATCCCCAAGCCCTCCCAGTTGCTAGCTGGGTCTGTAAAGATAGGAAAAATACTGCTGCCCTAAATGACCAGACACCCTCTCACCAACCACAAGACCTTGTCTATCCCCCAGTAAGGTCAAATCTATTCCCACATCTGGAAATTTCCATGGAGGAACTCCTGGCTAGGCCACTGTTGAGCTAATCCACACATCCCCAAGACACACACCTGCACATATCCCTTAATTATCTGCCCAAAATATTTACCAATTCTGTTAGTATATTCCCAGCAATGCATTAAAACTGAATATGGCAAGTGGGACATTCCCCACCCTACTAAGGAAGTCCAGTATGCAAGGCTCAATTTTTGATCCTGCAGATCAACAGGCATCTCACCTAGTTCAACCCTCAACGCATCTACAGGTGTGGTCTGGAGTTCTCCACTACAGATTCTAGGTGCCCTGGCCTGTAGAACATCCAACCTATATAAAACTGAATGAGCTGCTTTCCCATAAATCATACAACCGTACTCTGGACAAGAGAGTATTAAAGTGCAATAGAACACCCCTAGAAGCTCCCCAGTCATACCCAGCCACACAGTGCATAAAGTTAATGACCTGCTTACATTTATCCTCCAAAACCTTTATATGTGTTCTCCAAGTCAGTCTCACATCCAGCCACAACCCCAAATATTTAAACACGTGAACCCTAGACAGTGTACACCCATACAGAGTAAGATGATTTTTCAGACTAAAACCATACATTTTGGCCTAGAAACTGAAAATTTAAAACCACAGTCCAAAGACTATTCTTCTATTGCTGATAACACTGTATACACAACTCTGACCACATAGGCAGTATTATGGCCCCTTTAGCATATAAAGCTAATCCAAACCCAGGTCCAACACCATCAAAAATATCATTAATCATCAGATTAAACAATATTGGGCTAATGACACTACCCTGGGGTGTCCCATTATCCACCAAAAACTCTGATGACGACGCTTCTTCACTCACCGTCACTCTAAATGGCCAGCCAAACAAAAAAAAACAATACCCAGTTGTGAAACCTCCAACCAATGCCAACCTTACTGAATTTAATCAAAAGCCATTCCCTCCATAGCATATCATAAGCTTTTCCTATGTCCAGCAGCTAATAGTTCTTTTACTGTAAAAGCTTTCTGAATATCATTTCCCAGTAGTACAAAGTATCATATGTAGATCTCCCTATACAAAACCCACATTGGTCGTGACGAATTCTCTCTTCTAAACAAACATCAGCCTAATTACTATCATTTTATTCATTATTTTACATAATGGGGAGATGAGAGCTAAACTGTCTGGTCTATGTATCCTTGCAAACATTCCCAGACGTTTTGCCTTTTCTTTGTCTATTGCAGCCAAATGTCCATTCTCTACTAACACTGGAATCTGGTGATAACCTCTGTCACAATTCATTTCCTTTAGCATTCTCCACACCACTGTCACGCCAGTTTCCTTCCCAAGTGATGAGTAGAATCCACTCCAAGCCATATTTTCGGCATTCTTAATACCTCTCCTTTTCTTCTGAAAGTTCAGCAAGACTTCTTACGTTAATCTACGTTTGAAACAGGAAATGCCCATCTCGGGTCTCTACGAGCCTCTGTCCATTCCTGTGTCCACCAAGGAACACATTTCTTACCAGCTCTCCTAGATACCAAAGGAATGGCTTGATACACAAACCAGAAATTACACTCTGATAGTCTTCTTCTATGGTATCACCTGCAGACAATTTGTCAAATGATTTATCACACTTAACGGAAAATTTTCCCCAGTTTGCCCTCTTGAAACAACATTGAGTACCAAAACCCAAATTCTGTCTGTGAACTTTGATCCCTGTAATACACAGGACTGAGAAAAGATCACTTCCCATACACTCAATCATTACATCCCAACTACTAAGTCCAGCAAGTGGAGCAGAGGTAAGAGACAAGTCCAGACAAGAACACTTACCTTTGGCAATATCCACCCTTGTCCTTCAGCATTTAAAGAAATTTAATCATATTCTTTCTGAAACACCGCTACTGCTGCCCCATTAGCATCTGTGGTCTTACAGCCCCACAAACCACTATGTGCATTAAAGTCACCCAAAAAAATAATTTTACCAGAATTAGGTCCCACGATTCTTCCCAATCCTTCCACAGACAGTTCCCGACCTGGACTCTAAAATTTTACAATTTTAATCCCACCCTGTGGACCTCATAGTTCAATAATTACACATTTCGTATTCACTGGGGAAGACAAAATTCTCTACAATAAACCCTCATTCACAAAGGTGACATAACCTCCCCTCACCGTTGAACATCTATTATATCTTACAGCTTCATAACCCGCAATTAACTGAACCTTTTGACCATGTCTGAATGCTCTAAAGAATTGAGTTGCCATCACATGATTGGCTGATTAGATATTTGCATTAATGAGCAGGTGTGCAGGCCACTGATATCTTATGGTGTTAATTGCCCATTGTAAATTGAGTCGATTGTGTCGATGAGTGGTGTAATCTGGGGGCGGGGGTGTAGCTGAGAACTAGTGCAGGGTCGGTGTAAATAGGTGTTTAGTGTATAACATGTACTTTGTAGGCCGAAGAGCCTCCTTCCGTGCTGTTGACTCTGAGTGATTTCCTCCTCTCCTGATCCCCAGAGAGATGTCAGAAGGAGATAGATGAAGTGATTGGTCGGTCCCGTGCCCCATGCCTGGAGGACAGAGCCAGGATGCCATTTGTCAATGCTGTCATCCATGAGATCCAGCGATGTGGAAACGTACTGCCGCTTTCCGTTGTGCACACAACCACACAAGACACTAGATTTATGGGATACACGATCAAAAAGGTAACTCCTCTCCTTATTTTATGCTTCTGTTCTTCCTGGTTCCCACTAACCTTAAGACCATAAAACATAGGAGCAAAAATCAGGCCATTTGGCCCATCGAATCTGTTCTACTGTTCCATCATGACTAATATATTATCTCTCTCAGCCCCATTCTTCTGTCTTCTCCCTGTAACCGTTGACACCCTGACTAATTAAGAATCCATCAATCTCCACTTTAAATATACCTGATGACTTGGCCTCCACAGCTATCTATGGCAATGAATTCCACAGATTCACCACCCTCTGCCTGAAGAAATTCTTCCTCAGCTCCATTCTAAAAGGATGCCCTGAGGCTCCCTCACTATAGGGAGCATCCCCTCCATGTCGACTCCCAGGACACAGAAGCTATTTGGTTCAGTTACTCAGTACTGTACGTGCTGCTGGGACTAAACATTCAATCTCCCAGCTATTGTGCCTCACACTCCATTTCCTAAATCCAGTCCCATTGAACTACATGAATTGGAATTTCAAAACCTGCACTTCTAATACTAGCGATTTTTCTCCCCCAGTCCTATTCAAGCTTGTCTCCACCCTGCTCCCACCCTACATCCAGCCACAGTGGCAGCAACTTCTACTTTTTCCAGCTTCCTGAATACATCCAAGTGCAAGCCAAAGTGGCGATTAGTGTCATCTGAACAATGAAAAACCTACTTACACCAACATCACAGGTACATAGCATCACAATCAGATTTAACGTCACCGGCATATGCCGTGATAAATGTTGTTTTGCGACAGCTGTACATTTTCATACATAATAATAAAAAAACTATAAATTACAATCAGTATATATATAAAACAATTAAGTTAAATAAATTGTGCAAAAGGGGTGGCGGGGGGGGAACAACAGTGAGGGAGTGTTCATGGGTTCATTGTCCATTCAGAAATCTGATGACGGAAGGGAAGGAGCTGTTCCTGAAACGTTGAGTGTGTGTCTTCAGGCTCCTAGTCTTCCTTGTGAACAACACTCACAAAAAAACCATAGAGATAAGTTATGCACAATATTTTACAAAAAAGGAACACAATTAGAACAAATAGAGTCCATTGTAGTGCAAGGTGTTCGAAGTGATCACGGTGTTGCCGAACTAAGGGAATGTCTGGGGTTGTGTAGATTGGAGTGTCCTCACGTCAGCCATTACTGACTGGTTTGGTGCAGCATCCCCTCACAATATACGAAACCTACAGCGAACTGTTAGGTCAGCAGAAAAGGTGACGGGCTGCAGTCTACCATCACCGCAGGACTTGTATGTGTCCAGGACAAGGAAGTGGCCAGGAAAAAATTTTTGTGGACACAACCCGCCCTGCAAACTGCCTTTTCCAAAAGCTCCCTTCCAGAAAGCACTCTAAGACTATTAAAACAAAAACTTCACACTGTCTTCAAAGTTTCTTCCCCCAGGCAGTTAATCTGATCAACCATTCTAGTTAGCACCCCCCACCATGCCACCTCTATCTATTATGTCAGTCACTTTAACCCACTGTTTATAAAGCTGTTTACATTGTAAATACATGCTGGTATTTATGTATTTGTGTCCATATTTTGAATTTTATTTTTATATAATACTTTATTCTTATAATTGTTGAATGTTTTTTTCTTGCATGTCATGCCAACACACCACAGCAAATTCCTGATATGTGTAAATGTATTTGGTGAGTAAAGTTGGTACTTGATCCTTTAAGAACTGGACTTCGAATTGGTTTATTATTGTCATCGCAGGTACCAAGATACAGTGAAAATCATGTCTTACACCCTGTTCATGCAGATCAAATCATTACACAGTGTATTGAGATAGAACAAGGTAAAACAATAACAATCGAGTGTAACAGTCACAGAGAAAGTGCAGCATAGGTGAGCAGTAAGGTGCAAGATCATAACAAGGTAGATTGTGAGGTCAACAGTCCATCTTATGGTACAAGGGGACCAGTTAATAGTCTTGAATGGCAGGGTAGGAACTGCTCTTGAGCCTCGTGGTACAGTACATACTTTCAGTCCTTTGTATCTTCTGCTTGGTTGAAGAGTAAGCAGTATCCACAGAAGGGAGGCTGGTTTCCATGATATGCCGAACTGTGTCCACAACTCTTTGCATTTTCCAGTGGTCACAGGCGAAGCAGTTGCCATACCCAAGCTGTTAATGCATCCAGACGGAATGTTTTCTATGGTGCATTGATAAAAATTGGTAAAGATCGACAGGGACATGACAAATTTCCTTAGCCTTCTTGGTAAGCTTGCTTGGTCATAGTGTTTACACACTTGGACCAGGACAGGGTGTTGGTGATGCTCACACCCAGCATCTTGAAACACTTAGCCCTCTCAAACTCAACACTGTTGCTGATGGGAGAATGTACACCATTCCCCTTCCTGAAGTCAATGTCCATCTCTTTTGCTTTGTAGACATTGGGGGAAGGTTAAGAACACCATCGCCTACACAAGATAAATCTTTGTATATAGAGATAGATTCCTGTTCCCGAGGACATGGGTGATTCTTCACTGGATTTCTTGACTGCTTACCGCTTTGGTGTTAATCATTGATCCAAGTAAATTGAAACTGTCAACCGGTTCAATTTCCTCTCCATCGAGATTGAAATCGGTTGTGCTGCGAAACTTAGCCTTCTGCAGATTAAGGTGCAGACCCAGCCTGAGCCTTTGTTACTCGATGTTGGTTAGCAGTTGCTTCAGGTCTTCTTCGCTTTCAGCCAGTATTGTTGTGTCATCAGCACAACGAAGGTTATTGATGATTCGGCCACCAAATCTCACCCCTCGAGTCTCCTCGTATACTCCTGCTTCTCTGAAGATTTGTTCAATGTACAAATTAAACGGGCAGGGAGAGAGAATACAGCCTTACCGTACCCCTGTACGGATGCTGAACCACTGTTTCTCCTTGTTCCGTTCGAACTGCTGCTTCTTGATTGATATAAAGATTGCACATAAGGACAATTAAATGTTCCGGTACAGCCATGTGTCCTAATGTGATCCACAGTTAGACATGATCGACGCAGTCGAAGGCCTTGTTGTTGTCAATAAAGCACATGTAGATGTCCTTCTGGTGTTCTTTTATCCACTTGAGAATCCATCTCACATCTGCAATGATGTCTCTTGTTCATCTTCCTTTCCTGAAACCCGCTTGCACTACAGGAGGCTCCCGCTCTAAATAGGTTTCAGGTCTTTTCTTTATAATCTTTAGTAAAATGGTGCTGGCGTGCAGAATGAGGGCGGTTGTACGATCATTTCCACACTCTGTTGGATCACCTTTCTTCAATATTAGTAAAAACACTGATCTCCTCCATTCACTTGGCCATGACATTGTCTTCCAGATCAGCTGGCAAAGCGTCGTCAGTATTGCAACAGGCTGCGTCTGATTGCTGTGGTATTCCAACTGGAATTCCATCAATGCCCAGTACTTTGTTCTTTGGTGGAGCTTTTAATGCTGCTTTAATTTAATCCTCATCACTGTCGGCTCCTGATTGTAAGATATAGGATGATACTCCTGATCCAGTTGATCTTTCTGGTATAATGGCTCACAGTAATCCTTCCATCACTTCTCAGATTCATTGACCATGGCACCTTGTGCATCTTTCAGCATTCCCATACGAGGCTGGGATTTTCTCTTCAGATCTCGTAGTTTTAAGGTGACTGACCTTGTCCTTCCTTTCATATTTTCCATTTATCCTTTTTCACACGTTATTGTCATAGTTCCTTTGTCTCAACTAGCGGAATGTTGAAAAGCTCGATTGAGAATTGCGATTGCCACCCTTTTTCCCTTAGCTTCGGCTTCTATTCTTTCCTGTGCAATTTACAGAGTTTCTTCGCAGAAGTCGTCTAAACATTGTCCAGCATGATTTCTGGTACCTGATCTATATTTCTCAACTTTGTGACTATCAGTACATCTTGTTTGCATGTTCCACCAAGTTCGGCCTGCACTTACTCATGGAACTGATCTACTTCATCTTCCTCTGAATCTGTTGTTGGTGCATATATTTGTCCGATGGTAACGTTGATAGGTCTTCCTCGTGGATGAATTGAGGTTAGGTGATCATTAATTGCTTTGTATTTCAATACAGCTCCAGCAAATTTCTTCTTGACTGTGAATGTGACACCGTTCCTCCTGTACTTGTCATTTCCAGCATAGTTTATCCAGTGTTGATCCACCTCAGCTTGCTGATTCCAAGTAGGTCAATTTACAAGCATATAAATTCATCATTCACCATCTCCAGCTCTCCTTGATTCATACTGCATGCATTCCATGTATCTAAAATCAACGTATCTTTGCAGCCTCTCACTCTCATTTCATTCCCAATCGAAGGTCCTGAAGGCTTTACTCCAACCGCATCATACTTCTCAGCCTTCCTCTGAAGGGGCAGCAGCTCTTCACCAATAGCTTGTTGAGTGTCATCCACCCCTGGATTTCATCTTCCAGCACGACATCATACTTTCTTTTTGCTCTACTGTGGTTATCCATGGTGTTTTTGTGGCAAGCTGCGGGAGTAGATTGCTAGGCCTTTCTCCTGCCCAGATACTGCCGCTGACCAGGTGGGTGGTTTGTCTTAGTTTGATGCCTCAGCTGAGACCTGTCCATCATGGGAGACCCAGCCAGCGGATGAACTACCAGTGGCTTAGCTGTCAGTATATTGAAGCACCCAAACCCTTGCAGCACAACAAGCCAACAAACCATGCACATACCTATCCAAATTTCTCTTAAATGTTGAAATCAAATCCACATTCACCATTTCTGCTGGCAGCTCATTCCACCTCACTCTACTCTGTGCTTGCCAAGAAGTTTCCCCTCATGTTCCCCCTCAAACATTTCACCTTTCACCCTTAACCCATGAGCTCTAGTTCTAGTCTCATTAACCTCAGTGCATTTACCCTATCTGTACCCCTCATAATTTTGTATACCTCTATCGTATCTCCCCAGTCTCCTACCACTCCAAGGGATAAAGTCCTACTTACATATGAAATAGGATAAACACATTCTGAGCATGAATTATGGAAATTTATACTTATGTTCTCTGTAATCTAGTACATACTCAATGGACCAAATGTCCTTTTAGTATGAAAATATGATAACCCTCCAACATCAGTGAATTCATTTTCCTACTCAATCTTTCAAAAATAGGAACTATATTCTGCTTTGCATCATAGAGTGGGGCTGTTACAAAAGGATTTATTTATTCTGACAACAGAAGATGAAATTCTGCTCGCATGAGCATTATGTACACCATGGAACTTGTCAGCACAGCATCCTGGTGCAACAACAGGGAACGTGGGAAATACTGAGCAGTCTGCATCTGTGGAAATGCTTCTGGTTATAAGAAAGACGCTTTGTCAGAGCTGCAAAGGAGGGAAAAGAAGCTCACGGAGCTACAGGGAGGTGGAAGTATGCATGCGAATGGATAGAGAGAGACAGACAGAAAAACAGACAAGAGGCAGAGAGACAGAGAGACACAGAAAGAAGAAGAGAGTGAGAGGGAGGGAGAGAGACAGATAGAGAGAGAGACAAAGAAGGTAAAGGAGAGAAATAGAGGGGGAGAGAGAGACAGATGGGTGAGGGAATGAGAGAGAGACAGATAGAGATGGAGAGAGTAGGGGAAGAGAAGGAGACAGACAGACAGAGAGAAAGGGGGGAGAGAGAGAGAGGGACAGAGAAGGGAGGAGAGGAGAGAGTAGGAGAGATGGAGAGGGGCAGAGGAAAGATGGGGCAAGAGAGAGAAAGTGAGAGAGGAAAAGGGGGAAGTGGGAAGAGGGAGAGGAGAGAGAGCATTAGAGAGAGAGACAGAGAGAAAAGGGAAGAGAGCCAGAGAAGTGGGAGCAGAGAGGGAGAGGGAGAAGGGGGCAGTCAGACAGATAGACAGTGAGAGAGAGGAGACAGAGCGACCTAACAGAGCGAAACTGAGCTGACCACTGAGATAAGCTTTACTCAAGATCTCTGGGAGTGGAGGACTTGCCCAGTCCGATCCATTGAGTTCCTTCAGCCTTCTGCTTATTTCTACATTAATGTTCTGTTTCTGCAGGACACCCTTGTGTTATTAAACCTGTGGTCTGTTTTGACTGAAGAGCGTCAATGGAAACACCCACACCAGTTCAATCCAGAGAATTTTTTAAACGACAGCGGGGAATTTTTCAAGCCAGATGCATTCATACCTTTCTCAATGGGTGAGTAGTTTGCTGTTGAGGCTCTAGGTTATTGTGATAGATCCTTGTGCATCCATTCACCCCTCTATGATGCGGCATGGTTAGCGTAATGCTTACAGGCCAGTAACCTCGGTTCAATTCCCACCACCGTCTGTTTGTACATTCTCCCCTTGACCACATGGGCTTCCGTCCAAATACATTGGATTCCTTCCATATTCCAAAGACATACACTTTAGTAAGTTATTCGTTCACATCGATTAATTGGGGTTCCTTAAGGTGTTTACAGCCGGGACTGCTCCCACACCCTATTAAATGCTCCCAATGGCATGCATCTCAAATAGCCTCTGACAACCAGTCCAGCTCCCGGCCTTCACAAGCAGCTTAACTACTAAACCCAGCAGAGCCATTTTTATGACAGGAGAAGGGGTGAAGATGGTTTACTGGCACCTTAAAACCAGTCGCTTTGGACAGATGGAGCTTATCAGCCATGGTTGGCAGCTTACCTAGGAGAAGAAAAACTCTGATCTCAAACCTCCGCTGCCTTGCAACTATACCCACTCATGGAGAAGGCTTTGGGAATAATCCCCAAAGGAAAAATCCAGAGATGGAGTCCCTAAGGCAGTCCTACACGGAGTTCATCGATGACTGGCAGCTCCTGGTGCCAAACTGTATCGGTCTCTGCCATTCCTTTGTATTTCTCATCTGCGTGGACAGCGGTGCCCGTTGTATGGGCAACAGCTTACTCTCCATATCGTACATTGTACCAATGTTTAAGGAGTGCCTCCTTCCCAGTACACAGCTGTCCAGTGTGATATCTTGAGTATTGTTAGATAAGACTAACTTTATTCATCACACGTACGTTAAAACATACAATGACATGCTTCGTTTTGCATCAACAACCAACATGGACCAAGGACGTGCTGGGGGCAGCCCACCTGTGTTGCCATCCTGTGGACCAATGTAGCTTGCTTCCTAATTTACTAACTCCATCCCATGTGTCTTTCGAATGTGGGAGGAAACCAGAGCACCCAGAAGAAACCCACACAGTCACAGTGAGAACATACAAACTCCTTTCAGACAGCGGTGGGAATTGAACCCTGATCTCACAGTCGGCACTGTAAAGCCTTGTGCTACTGCACTGCCCCAACTCACAGTGCTGTGGAGTTGTAGTTGATTGCAGACTCACCAGAAACTTACAGATCACTAAAGGTGGTGGAGAGCAGGTAAGGCATTCAAAAAGGAATTTCAATTCTCCCCTTGATAAAATGAGACAGAATTTAAACCATGGGCATGCTAGGATTGAAAAACAAAATTCAGTGACCACTTGATTTGGTACCTCCTGGACCTAATAAAGTGGCCTCTGACTGTATATTCATGGTCTTCTGCTGCTGTAGCCCATCTACTTCAAGCTTCAAGGTGTTGTGCATTCAGAGATTCTTTTCTGCACACCACTGTTGCAATGTGTGGTTATTTGAGTTACTGTTGCCTTCCTCTCAGCTTGAACCAGTTTGGTAACTCTCCTCTGACCTCTCTCATTAACAAGGTGTTTTCATCCACAGAACTAATGCTGAATGATTTTTTTTTTTTTGTTTTTTGCACCATTCTCTGTAAACTCCAGAGACTGTGTGTGAAAATCCCAGGAGATCAGCAATTTTTGAGATACTCAAACCTCCCTGTCTGGCACCAACAATCATTCTATGGTCAAAGCCTTTTAGGACCGAGATGAGGAAAAACTTCTTCACACAGAGAGTGGTGAATCTGTGGAATTCTCAGCCACAGGAAACAGTTGAGGCCAGTTCATTGGCTATATTTAAGAGGGAGTTAGATATGGCCCTTGTGGCTAAAGGGATCAGGGGGCATGGAGAGAAGGCAGGTAAGGGGTTCTGAGTTGGATGATCAGCCATGATCATATTGAATGGTGGTGCAGGCTCGAAGGGCCGAATGGCCTACTCCTGCACCTATTTTCTATGTTTCTATGTTTCTAAGTCACTTAGATCACATTTCTTCCCCGTTCTGCTGTTCTCCCTGAACAACAGCTGAACCTCTTGACCATGTCTGAATGCCTTTATGCATTGAGTTGCTGCCACATGATTGGCTGATCAGATATTTACATTAATAAGCAGGTGTATAGGTGCAATTGATAAAGTGGCCACTGAGTGTGAATGAATGTATTCCTTAATTTCAACTAGAGCACTGTATAACATTCTGGCCTTTCCTCTATTTCTGTTGGCTACAGTTTGCTGGTTGTAGAACGCAGGATAGTACAACCCTTCAGGCCGCGATGTCGCGCGAACCTGCAGTATATAAAACTACTCTATATTCACTCTAGTCCTTCCCTCCTACCCAGCATTAACCAAGGCAACACACACAAGCACTGGAGGAACTCAGCTAGTCAGGCAGCACTTGTGGAAGGGCTCAGCCTGAAATGTTGCCTGTTTATTCCTCTCCATTGATACTGCCTGACCTGCTGAGTTTTAAGTGTGCTGCTCTTGATTTTTGGCATCTGCAGAATATCTTGTGTTCATGAGTTTCAGCCCATAACCATCCATTTTTCTGTTGCCCAACTAAATGTGCCTAATGTATTTGCCTCCACCACCAGCCCTGGCAGTACATTCTAGGCACCCACAAATCTCCGTGTAAGAATCCTACCTCAGTCATCTCCGCTGATCTTTCCTCCCGTCACCATAAATAGGTGTCCTCTGTTATTGCCCATTGCCACCCTTGCGGGGCGGGGGGGAATAAACTAGCTGTACACTCGATCTATGCCTCTCATAATCTTACATACCTCAGTCAAGTCACCTCCAGTCTTCTAGTGAAGTGAAGGGATTGTCCTGACCAAGACTTGATTTAAATGAAGTGTGGGCACGTGGCCAAGTGGTTAAGGCATTGGACTAGTGACCTGAAGGCCGTGAGTTCGAGCCCCAGCTGAGGCAATGTGTTGTGTCCTTGAGCAAGGCACTTAATCACACAGTGCTCTGCGACGACGCTGGTGCCAAGCTGTATGGGTCCTAATGCTCTTCCCTTGGACAACATTGGAACATTGGTGTCGTGGAGAGGGGAGACTTGCAGCAGGGGCAACTGCTGGTCTTCCATACAACTGGAGAGTGAAGACTTTCCAGGCGCAGATCCATGGTCTCACAAGACTAACGGATGCCCAGTGATGAGGGATAATAACAGGAAGGGATGATATCACTTGCCAAAGAGGTTGGTAACTCACGATGCACAAATTCCATAAGACATAAGAATAGAATTAGGTCATTCAGACCATTGAATATGCTCCTCAATTTCATTATGGCTGATCTATTATCCCTCTCAACCCCGTTCTCCTAACTCTTCCCGATAACCTTTGACGCCCTGACTAATCAAGAACTTAGCAACCTCCGGTTTAAGTACTGTATACCCCATGAGGTTCAGTTTCATGGTAGAAAGATTAGAAGAAAATTTGGGAAAGTTATTTTTTTCTAAGGAGTGTTGGGGATCTGGAATTTCCTGTTAGCCAAAAAAAAGAGATCAGAAGCCTGAGAGGGCAGAGTCTCACTCAGGTTCGTTGATTGAGTAGAAAAGACAGCGACTCGCGGCAGTTTTGGAGCTTTGAGCAACAGTCAATCAGTATTCAGGATTGATTGACAAGGACAAATGAAATAGGCAAGTGGAGTGGCCATCGTCAGATTGAACAGAGTTAGAGTGGAGTGTTTGAGGCTTCAGCTTTTCAAGGCTTCAGTCAGAAAAGGCAAAAAAAAAGCTGTGGGTAGAGGTTTTTTTCTCTTTACATTTGCCCAGTTAGAAGAGTAGGGATGCCAGGCAGGAGAGTGGAATGCTTCTCCTGTGGGATGTGGGAAGGCAGGGAAGCCTCCAGTGTCCCTAATGCCTTCACCTGCAAGAAGTGCATCTGCGTTAAGGAAGTGGATGAACTCAAGATCATTCAGGTAGCTGAGGGTGTGATAGATAGGACATATGGAAATATAGTTTCATTAAAAGTGCAGGACACTGGAAATTGGGTGGCAGTCAGGAAAGGGAAAGGGGTTAAACAGACAATGGAGACTACCCCAGTGGCCATCCTCCTCACCAACAGGTATACCACTTTGGATACTTTTAGGGGGTGACCTATCAGAGGAAAGTCACAGCAGTCAGGTCAAAACACAGAGTCTGCCTCTGTGACTCAGAATGGGAGTGAGGAGAAGGGGTGAGCTGTGGTGATAGGAGATTTGTTAGTTGGGGGTACAGAAAGGAGGTTCTGTGGATGAGAATGAAATTCCTGGATGGTATGTTGCCTCCTGGGTGCCAGGGTCTGGGACAACTCAGAATGAGTCCTCATCCTTCTTAAATAAGAGGGTGAACAGCCAGAGGTCATAGCCTATGTAGGTGCCAATGACATGGGTAGGAAGAGTAATGAGATTCTGCAAAGGGAGTTCAGGGAGTTAGGTGCTAAGTTAAAGGTTATGATCTCCAATAGTTGCCTATCCCGTGGTCTAGTGAGGCCAGAAATAAGAAGATTATACAGTTTAACACAAAGCTACAGAGTTGGAGGGAGAGTGTAAGACTCTTGGATCATGGGACTCTCTCCCAGAGAAGGTGGGATCTGTACAGAAGATACCGTTGCACCTGAACTGGAAGGAGAGTAATGTCCTAGCAGGAAGGTTTGCTCGTGCTTCACGGTGGGAATTAAACTAGAGTTGCTGGAGGATGGGAACCAGAGCGCCAGAACAGTTAATGGAGAGGTTGTGGAGGCAGATATTGGCAAGAACACAGACAAAGACAGGAATCAAAAGCAATACGCATGAAATGCTGGAGGAACTCAACAGGCCAGGCAGCATCTATGGAAAGGAGTAAACAGTCAACGTTTCAGGCCAAGACCTTCATCATGACTGGAAAGAAAGAGAAGAACTCAGAGTAAGAAGGTGGGGGAAGGGGAGGAAAAAGTACGAGATGATAGGTGAAACTGGGAGAGGGGAAGGGAGTTGAAATAAAAAGCTGGGAAGTTGATTGGTGAAAGTGAGTAAGGGCTGGCGAAGGGGGAATCTGATAGGAGAGGACAGAAGGCTATGGAAGAAAGGGAAGGTGGAGGAGCACCAGAGGGAGGTGAGAAGATAAAGTGAGAGAGATAAATGGAAATGGGAAATAGTGAAGAAGAGGGCAGTCAATTACCGAAAGCTCGAAAGATCTATGTTCGTGCCGTCAGGTTGGAGGCTACCCAGGCGGAATATAAGGTGTGCTCCTCCAGCCTGAGTGTGACCTCATCGCAGGAGTAAAGGAGGCCATGGACTGACATGTCGGAATAGGAATGGAAGTAAAATTGAAATGGGTGGCTACCGGGAGATCCTGTTTTCTCTGGCAGTGCTCGGCAAAGTGGTCTCCCAATCCACATCGGGTTTCTCCTATATGCAGGAGGCCACACCCAGAGCCCCAGATACAGTAGGTGACCCCAACAGACTCACAGATGAAATGTCACCTCACCTAAAAAACTGTTTGGGTCCCTGAGTGGTAGTGTGGGAGGAGGTGTAGGGACAGGTGTGGCACTTGGTCCGCTTGCAAGGGTAAGTGCCAAATGGGTGAACTTTGAAGAGCTGGAACCAATGGACCAAGAGCTGAGAAGCACAAAGAATTAAATATGTTTGGTTAGTCAGCTGGATGCATGGTCATCCACTGCTCTGTGAATCTGCACAGTTTTATAAAAACACAGTGTGTACACGATTTGTTTCTGAGCTCTGTTAAAGCTGATCCTCTTTCACCTTGCTTCTCCAACAGGACCCCGTGCTTGCCTTGGAGAAAAACTGGCCAAAATGGAGCTCTTCCTCTTCTTCACCTCGCTCCTTCAACAATTGGAGTTCGGCTGGCCTGACAAAACATCCCCTCCAAACCTGGAAGGAATGTATCAAATTGTGTGGGCCCCACACCCGTACAAGGTGGAAGTCAAATGCAGGGAGCACTGAGTGGTCGTCTGAAACTATAAGACCATCAGTCATAGGAGCAGAATTAGGTCACTTGGCCCATCGAGTCTGTTCTGCCATTCCATCATGACTGATTTATTATCCCTCTCAGCCTCCTCCTCCCCATGACCTTTGACATCCTGCCTAATCAAGGACGTATCAGCCTCTGCTTTAATTATTCAATTCAAGTTTAATTGTCATTTAACCATACATGAATACAGCCAAATGAGACAGTGTTACTACGGGGTCAAGTGCAAAGACACAATACCAACAGCCACACACAGTAAGCGCACACAAGGTCATAATCTCGTAATGAGATCCACCCCACCTCCAAACCCCGTGGCCCTGTAGCTTGATGCCCAGGCCTTGCACATACAAGTCAACAATCCCATCTAGAATATCGGTAAAATACAACGACGCAGAATATGCACGTATATAATCCAGAACCCCATCCCCCCAGCTCACCGATATCATCTGTCGACCGGCCCACTAGGCAACTCCGCAGCATTGAAGCCCAGTCCTTGCATAGACAGACGCATATAAAATATTAGTGAAAGCACAACCTCACAATTCTCTATGTACATAGTCCAGCTCAGATCTTCAGTTGTCACAACGGTGCTACGCCGCCCCTGGAAGAGCATGCTGACTTGGACGCCTCTTCCCCCAGTGGCTGAAAAGCTAGTGTCCCCACAGCTTGGGTCCCCAATTTCACTCAGCACCACCACAAAAAAATCTGCAGTTGGCCGCAATAGAGCTTGTCTTCTGCCGAGCGAGACACTGGGTGGGCTGAGACGTCGCATCCGTACTGCCCCCGGAGGAGTGCCAACAGTTTTGACCCCTTGCGGCGGGCAGCTGCGCGGCCACAAATGAGTGGCTTCAGGCCTAGTCCTTGCTACGACACAGACTGGGAGCTCCCCCTCCGTCCACCCCTATGACTACCCAATGACTTGGTCTCCACAGCAACCTGTGGAAATGAATCTACCATCTCGCTAAAGAAATTCCTCCTCCTCTCCATTCCAAAGGGATGTCCTTCTATTTTGTGCTGTGCCCTCTGGTCCTCGGCTTGCCCCACTATGGGAAACATCCTCTTCACATGCACTCTGTTTGGACTTTTCTATGTTCGATAGGTTAAATGAGATCCTCTCTCATTCTTCTAAACTCCAGTGAGTACAGACCCAGGGCCTTCAAAAGCTCCTTATATGTTAACCCTTTCATTCCTGAGATCATTCTCATGAGCCTCCTGTGGACCCTTTCCAACAATGGCACATCCTTTCTTAGATAAAGGGCACAAATCTGCTCACAATACTCCAAGTGCAGTCTTGTAAAGCCTGAGCTATTTTGGTTCATAGGAATATAAGAAATAGGAGCAGGAGTAGGCATCTGGCCCCTCAAGACTGCCCCGCCATTCAATAAGATCATGGCTGATCTGACCATGGACTCATCTCCATGCGCTGGGGATGAGGCAAAGATGAGTGTTTCAGAGATGACACGGGGGGTGGAGCAATCAGCTGTTTATCTCACCATGACTTCACTCAATTGAAGTCAGCCATGCGACCCCTCCAGCCTGTCCTCCCTTTCGTACACCAGCATTTTCCTTCCAAGCGATTCACGTTCTATTTAGAGTCACAGAAAAGTACTGCATAGGAATATGCCCTTCAGCCATCTAGTCTGTGACAAACCATTTGTAGTTTGACGTGCACCCAGACAATAGACCTCCATAACCCTGTTGCCCAAGCTTCTCTTAAACATTAAAATCGAGCTCTCATTCACCACTTGCTCTGGCAGCTCATTCCTCCCTGTCATGACCCTCTGAGTGAAGAAGTTTCCCCTCATGTTCCCCTTAAGGTTTTCACCTTTCACCCTTAATCCACGACCTCCAGCTGTCCTCCCATCCAACCTCAGTGGAAAAAGCTTGCTTGCATTTACCCCATCCATACCCTCATAACTTTGTATATCCTTATCAAATCCCTCCTCGGTCTTCTGCATTCCAAGGAACAAAGTCCTAACCTATTCAATCTTTCCTTACAACCAAGGTCCTCAAGTCACAGAAACATCCTTGTAAATTTTCTCTGTACACTTTCAACCTTACTTACATCTTTCCTGTAGGTGAAGTGCTCTGGGTTGCATTAACTCTCTGTATAATATTCCCCCCTGCTGTTTGAAAATGGAAAAGAAACTTCCATTGAAGAATGAATGTAACTCTACAGCCTTTATAATTAAAATCCACTAATATCTTACCTATGTAATTAATGTTCAATATCTTATAGCAGAATTTACAAAGCAAAACATGAAAAATAAACAGTGCCAGAATCATAAACACGAGAGATTCTGAAATTCTGGAAATGCAGAGCAACGCACACAAAATGCTGGAGAAACTCAGCAGGTCAGGCAGCTTCTGTAGAAATGAATAAACAGTCGACATTTCGGGCCAAGGCCCTTCTTCAGGACTGGAAAGGAGGGGAAGAAGGACAAGCGAGAAAGTGTTTGTTGAAGCCAGGTGGGTGAGAGAGGTAAAGGGCTGGAGAGGAAGGAATCCGAAAGGAGAGGAGAGTGGACCATGGGAGAAAGGGAAGGAGGAGGGGACACAGTGGGAGGTAATAGGCAGGTGAGAAGAGGTAAGTGGACAGAGGGGGGGATAGAAAAGAGGAGGGGGAGGGAATTTTTCAAAGGTTTTAAAGGTACATTTAATGTCAGAGAGATGTATACAACGTACATGCTGAAATACTTTTTCTTTGCAACCATCCACGAAAACAGAGGAGTGCCCCAAAGAATGAATGACAGTTAAATGTTAGAACCCCAAAGTCCCCCCACCAGCTTCCCTCCCTCCCATGCGTAAGCGGCAGCAAGCAATGATACCTGTCCCCCCACTGGCAAAAAAAAGTATCAGCACCCACCACCGAGCACTCAAGCGTAAGCAAAAGCAACAGCAAAGACATTGACTTGCAGTTACCCCAAAGACTATGTGTTCACTCAGTATTCGACATACCACAGGTTTTCTCTCTCCCTAATAAGGGAGAAAGAGATGTCTCCATTTCTCAGTGAGAGGGGAGACATTACAAACAACTCGCTGGTTTATGGTGTTAAAAGTCCTTTGCATCGCTTTCTCCGAGCTCTGTGCCCAAAGATCTCAGGTCTCTGGCCAAAGATCTTCCGACTCCCACAACACACCAGTCTGTCAAGACACCGACCTTCGATCCACCCGTCTGCAGAGCCCCGAGATCCTAGGCCTCCAAAGGTGAACCGAGCTCTTAGGCCATGCCCTTGGCATGTCGGATAACTGCCAGTCATAACACCCTGTGAGTGGGTCCCATTCCTGCAAAGAACCAAAGTCAGCATGTAACTCTAGGTCAGGGTCTTCAAAAGATATTAAAGATGGAAATAGAGCTGTTTCCGAAGATGCAATCAAAGGAATTGCTGTTTAGTGCCATCTCATTTTTTACTGGAATGAGAAATTGATGTTCATGCCATCCGATTGGAGGCTACCCAGATGGAATATAAGGTGTTGCTCCTCCAACCTGAGGGTGGCTTCATCTTGGCCCAAGAGGAGACCATGGACCTACATGTCAGAATGGGATTGGGAGTTAGAATTAAATTGTTTGGCCATCAGGAATGTTCTAGTGAGCGCTGCCAATGACTGAACCCAGCTGCGATGGACTGACAAACTCCCATACAGATACAGAAACAAGAATTTATACAAAGGAATTCACAGAACATTGGTGGCTCAACCAAGCGACACCGCAAGACAAATCTGTCTGAGAAGAAGGACCCTGCGATAAGCGCGAATCAGGGGTCCCCTATAAATAATCACAGTAGGCGGAAAACCCATGCCAGTCAAAATAAACTTGGCAAGATTAAACAGAATGCACAAGTGCTTAATGACTTTCGTTAAAACAACAACTAACAATTACTCTAGAAACCTTGGAACCAACACTCTACTGCTTGCTGCAAAAACCTACAGGGCTTACGGAGAAATTCCGTTTTAGGAGCAGAGCTGCTTGACAAAACAGTCCCACAACTTATGAGTCTCCCCACTGGATGTAATAGACAGTCCCAACAGGTTTGCAGGTGAAGTGTTGCCTCACCTAGAAGGACTGTTTGAGGCCCTGAATGGAGATGAGGGAGGCGGTGAATGGACAGGGATAGCACTTTGCCCACTTGCAGGGATAAGAGTCGGGAGGGACAAATGGACAAGGGAATCATGTGGGAGCAATCCCTACAGAAAGCAGAGAGTGGCGGGGGGAAGTAAGCATATGTTTGGTCATAGGATTCCTTTGGAGATGGTGGAAGTTATGAAGATGATGTGTCGGACATTGAGGCTAATGGAGTGTTAGGTGAGGATCTCTGTTAAAGCGGTGGAAAATGGGCTGAGCATGGATGTTCAGAAAATGGAGGAGATGTAGGTGAGGGCAACATCAATGGCGAAGGAAAGGAAATCCCTCTCTCTGAAGGAAAAGGATATCTGTGATGTCCTGGAAAGGAAAACCCGCATCCTGAGAACAAAGACAGTGGAGATAAAAATACAGTGGAGAGAAAAGAGAATGGCATCTTTACAGGAGACAGGGTGGGAAGAGGAATAGTCAAGATAACCATGGGAATCAGTAGGTTTATGAAAGATGTCAGTCAACAGTTTGTCTCCTGAGGTGGAGACAAAGAGATCAAGAAAGGGGAGAAAGGTGTCAGAAACAATACTAGAATCCATGTTTTGGAATATAATTAACAGTTCACAATTCAAGATTATAACATAAAGTATACATAACTTGCACGATTACATAACTTTCCTGGTAACATTCTGGAGTGCTACTGCTTGTGTAAGATCTTAAAAGCATAAGACCATACACTTCCTTACGCTGTGTTTCATCCACCACTTCTTCCCCTTCCTCCTAAGCTGTTGGAGTCCTTCTGCAGACTCCCTGCTTTCTCAACACCACCTGCCCCTCCACCTACCTATGCATCGGCCACAAAGCCATCAATTCTGGGTTGCAAGTAGGGTGGGGGGGTGGGGTGTCACCCTAAACCAGCTTGTCGGAAAGCTTGTGGCTCTCGCAGGGAGCTCTCATTCTCTCAGATCAAGGCTGCTCGCTTTCTCCCAGTACTTTCTCCATATCCTGGGATACAGCTCCCTCTGCTGACAGTGGCTGAAGGCCAGTGTGTGAAACTTCACTCCTGCGGGCCAGTCTTCTAAGTAAATTGATTATTAAGATACATATATGTGTCCATATACTGTCCTGAGATTCAGTTTCTTTCAGGCATTCACAGTAGAATAGAGAAATACAATAGAATTAACAAAAAAACTACACACAAAGACTGACAAACACCTAATTTGAAAAAGAAGACAATAAATACATAAATAATACTGAGAACATGAGTTGTAGAATCCTTGAAAGTGAGTCCAGAGGTTGTGGAATTAGTTTAGTGTTGTGGGAGTGATGTTATCCACACTGGTTCAGCAGCCTGATGGTTGAGGAACAATAACTGTTCCTGAACCTGGTGGGGTGGGTCCTGAGGCTCCTGGGCCTTCTTCTTGATGGTCACAGCCAGAGGAGAGCATGGCCTGGTTGGTGCGAGTCCCTCTCACAATGACTCCTTGCCGCTCTCCATCATCCTCTGGTGCTCCCCTCCCCCTTTCTTTCTCCCTAGGCCTCCCGTCCCCTGATCCTCTCCCTTCTCCTGCCTTGTATCCCTTTTGCCAATCAACTTTCCAGCTCTTAGCTTCATCCCTCCCCCTCCTGTCTTCTCCTATCACTTCGGATCTCCCCTTCCCCCTCACACTTTCAAATCTCTTACTATCTCTTCTTTCAGTTAGTCCTGACGAAGGGTCTCGGCCTGAAACGTCTACTGTACCTCTTCCTATAGATGCTGCCTGGCCTGCTGCATTCACCAGCAATTTTGTATCTTTATTAGTATCTACTTATAATATCTGTGGTAAACCACGTATTTTGGTGGTAACTGGGTTACCTGTCTGGACACGCCCCTCTGCTGACTGCCCCTGTGGCTCCTCCCACAGACCCCTGAATAAAGGCGATTGTGTCACTGCTCCTCCCTCAGTCCAGGACAGACATACAGCATGGACGAGGATCCATTTTACTGTTAATAAAAGCCTTTCAGTATTTACACTACTTCCAGTCTTTTGGAGTATCAATTTGCATCAATTTTATTAGCAGTAATTTTAAAGCATGGAACACGTCCTGAGACCCGACAAGCTAAACATTCGACCTGCAAACACCTGAAGCTGGAAACACTTTTGAACTCTGGCTGACTTGCTTCGAATCATACCTGGAGGAGATTGAAATGACCAAGTCCACCACGAAGCGCAGAGTTGTCCTCTCCAGGGTCAGTCCACGGGTCTGCTCAATGATTGGAGACCAACCGAGCTACGATGGCGCGATGAGCGCCCTCAAAAGACAATACCCGCGGCTGGTAAACACCGTCTATGCGCGACATTGCTTAGCGACGCGGCGACATCGCTTAGTGACAGGGCAGCAGCGGCCCAGAGAGTCGAGTGCTGAGTTCGTCCGGGCGCTACAGACACTCGTGCAGGCCTGCGATTGCCGGGGACTGATGGCCGAAGAGCATGCGGGGCTCTTAGTAAGAGACGCCTTCGTCACTGGGACGAAGTCAGTGTATGTGCGCCAGCAGCTGCTGGAACACGCCGATCTTACCTTACGTTCGGCAATTTAGCTGGCCAACACGCTGGAGGCTGCTCTGCACAACTCTGATGCTCTCCAGGCACGCGATCTCCCGACGACCTCGTGGACGCCACAGACCTCGCAACCCGTCGCGAATCAACCATGGCTGCTGCCAGTCTGCAAAGTGCTACTTCTGTGGACTCGAGAAGCACCCCCAGAAATGCTGCCCGGTCCAAGAAGCTATCTGCTCCAGCTGCGGAAAGAAGGGCCACTTCGCCAAGGCCTGCAAGTCCAAACCGCGAGTGAGATCGAGCAGCACCGCGTGAGAGGCATGGGGGCTCACCAACTTGCCTGCACACCGCCACTACATGCGAGTCATGGGGGCGGCCATTTTGGTCAGCGCCACCTCACACCGCCTACGACGCACAGGTGCTCACACGGCACCCCACCGCGCCGGACCAAGACAGCGACACAACTCTGACCTTTATGACCCTCGACCAAAGCGCTCCCCACCAGCTCGCAATGATGGACATCCTGGTGGAGGGGCGCAGGACAAGCTGCCTGTTTCATATGGGCAGCACAGAGAGTTTTATCCACCAGGAGACGGTGCAGCATTGCGGACTCACGATACGGCCGGTAAGCCAGAGGGTCGCCATGACTTCCAGGTCGCATACAACAGACATCCGGGGGGGTTGTGTAGCGATGCTAGTGGTGCAGGGCACAGAACATCGAGACTTTACATCACTGGTCATGCCTCAACTGTATGCCCCTGTGCTATTGAGGATCAACTTCCAGAGCCACCTGGAGTATGACGGGCCCCTCCCACCAATCACTGTCATAAATCCCCTGTTTTGTAGAGGTATGTCATGTACCCCGCTACTGACTACCCACACACACCGACCCGCACATCCCACCCAACACCATGCCAACTGCCACACTACCGACGCCCCTTGCGGCCTCTCCACCCTCAAGATCCCTCCCCCACCGCTGTTCGCCAACCTGACCCCCGACTGTAAACCTGTGGCAACTAAAAGCAGGAGGTACAGCGCGGGGGACAGAGCTTTCATTAAGTCAGAGGTGCAGCGGCTGCTCAGGGAGGGGGTCACTGAGGCAAGCACGAGTCCTTGGAGGGCCCAGGTAGTCATTGTTCAGAACGGGGAGAAAAATAGGATGGTCGTGAACTATAGCCAGTAGGTTCACACAGCTTGACGCATACCCTCTACCCCGCATTGCGCATATGGTCAATCAGATAGCACAGTACAAGGTGTACTCAACCATAGACCTAAAGTCCGCTTACCACCAGCTCCCCATCCGCTGGGAGATCCGCCCTTACATCGCTTTCAAGGCGGACGGCAGGCTTTATCACTTCCTGCGCGTCCCCTTCTGTGTCACGAATGGTGTATCTGTCTTCCAGAGGGCAATGGACCGGATGGTGGACCAGTGCCAACTGAAGACCACGTTCCCATATCTAGATACCATCACCATCTGCGGTCACAACCAGCAGGATCATGACAACAACCTCCAAAAATTTCTCCAAGCAGCCAAAGCTTTCAATTTCACCTATAACAAGGACAAGTGTGTGTTCGGAGCCACCCGACTTGCTATCCTTGGGTGTGTCGTGGAGAACGGAGTCATTGGCCCTGACCCCGACTGTATGCGCCCCTTGTTGGAACTCCCTCTTCCCAATACCCTCAGAGCCCTCAAAAGGTGCCTGGGCTTCTCTTCATATTACGCCCAATGGGTCTCTAACTACACAGACAAGGCCCGCCCCCTGATCAAGTCCATCACATTCCCCCTCTCAGCCGTGGCCCGAGCGGCCTTCAGCTGCGTTAAAGGGGACATTGCCAAAGCAGCAATGCATGCGGTGGATGAGGCCATTCCCTTCCAAGTAGAGAGTGACGCCTCCGACTTCGCGCTGGCTGCTACCCTCAACCAGGCGGGAAGGCCAGTGGCGTTCTTCTCCCGTACCCTTCAAAGCCCTGAAATTCGGCACTCCACGGTGGAGAAAGAGGCCCAGGCCATAGCGGAAGCTATTAGGCACTGGAGGCACTATCACGCCAGGAAAAAGTTCACCCTGCTGACTGACAAGTGCTCAGTCACATTCATGTTTAGTAACCAACAGCGGGGTTGATAAAATTCTGAGTTGGAGAATCGAACTCTGCACCTACAACTATGACATCATGTACAGGCCTGGGAAGCTCAATGAGCCCTCCGATGCCCTATCCCAGGGAACGTGCGCCAGCGCGCAGATCGACCGGCTATATGCCCTACATGTAGATCTTTGCCACCCGGGGTCACCCAGCTTTTCCACCGTGAAAGCCCGGAACCTGCCTTACTCCCTTGAGGAGATCAGGACGATGACCAGGGACTGCCAAGTCTGCGCAGAGTGCAAACCGCACTTCTACTGACCTGAAAAGGCACAACTAATCAAGGCCACCCGTCCCTTTGAGTAACTGAGTGTCGACTTTAAGGGCCCCCTTCCCTCCACCGACCGCAATGTGTACTTTCTTAATTTTATCAACGAGTACTCGCGGTTTCCCTTCACCATCCCCTGCCCCGACACCACTACCACGTCAGTTATAAAAGCCCTGCGCAAGTTCTTCACTCTATTCGGATACCCATGCTATATCCACAGTGACAGAGGGTCCTCGTTTATGAGTGACGAGCTGCGCCAATACCTGCTGGCTAGGGGTATTACAACTAGTAGGACCATGAGCTATAATCCCGGGGGGAATGGACAGGTGGAGAAGGAGAAGGCCACGGTGTGGAAAGCCACACTCTTAGCCCTTAGGTCAAAGGGACTGCCGGTCTCCCGCTGGCAGGAGGTCCTTCCCAAGGCACTCCACTCCATCCGCTCCGTTATGCACGCCCACCAATGCCACCCCTCGTGAGCGACTCTTTTCTTTTCCCAGAAAGTCGACCACTGGGACCACCCTACCATCTTGGCTGACGTCCCCAGGGCCAGTGCTGCTCTGGAAACATGCGAGGAGCAATAAATACTCCCCGATGGTCGAGAGGGTTCACTTACTTCATGTGAATCCCCAGTATGCCTATGTGGTTTTACCTGATGGGCGGGAGGACACGGTCTCCATCCGCGACCTGGCGCCCACAGGAGCACTGGGGCCCTACCCTGAACACTCCATGGTGACTATTAACCCCGTACCCACTGACATATATACTGATGAGACACTGCGTACTCCAAGCCCTACACAGACACCACACGACACTCCCATACCGGGCGCGACGCACACACACGAGGGATTACCGACGCCTAACGTGCTGACACCTCAAGTCAGGCCGGAGCCAGCACAACCGCCGTCGCCGATGCAATCACCACCGGTGCTACGTAGATCACAGCGACGGACTCGACTGCCTGATAGACTTGACCTGTAAACATACTTGTTTTAAATATTGTCAGTCACTTCACCCCGCGGGACTCTCTTTTTTAAAAGGGAGGGTTGAATGTGGTAAACCATCTATATAGGTTGTAACTGGGTTACCTGTCTGGACACACCCCTCTGCTAACTGCTCCCGTGGCTCCTTCCACAGACCCCTGAATAAAGGCGATTGTGTCACTGCTCCTCCCTCAGTCCAGGGGCAGACATACAGCATGGACGTGGACCCATTCTACTGTTAATAAAAGCCTTTCAGTATTTACTCTACTTCCAGTCTTTTGGAGTAATTGATTGTGCATCAATATTATAACTTAACCAAGATAAACAAATGTTAACAGTGTCATGTGTATATATGTGTGTAAATATAGCTCCCAAACTAAGTTAAGCTTGGGGAAATGAAGCTTAAAGTCTTGAGATGGTGAAGTAGGAAAGTTCAGTTCATCCACTGAATGTACGATAGGAGAGAGAGATTTGTAATCCGGGGTGAAATGTAGAGAAGAGGTAATTACGAAGTATTCCACAGATTCCACAATGGTAAAATGAGATAACAATTGCTATTGATCTTGTCCGTCGTGTCGTTCCAAATCCACACACGAATTATCACCGAAAGTGATCTGTCACAGGAATATCGACTTCAAGGGATTATGACACAACATATCCAGGCAAGGGTTAACACATAAGCGGTCTCCACAGGATATCCCAAACTAAATCCACTCCTTTGGATTATATGAAGTGACAGTCTCACATTCGTTGTGCACTGTGTGCCGATATTTAACCCCATCTTTTGGGCTTAAAAGAGTTTCAAATCATCGCAGTGACCAGCTCAATTTTCAGCAGCTGGTCGTCTTCTCTCTCTCTCTCTCTCTCAATAATGATTGCACATCCCCTTTCTTAATATCTACATTCACAAGCTTTTCAGTCCACTGCAAGTCATCCCTACAATCGCCAAGATCCTTATCCATAGTGAATACTGAAGCAAAGTATTCATTAAGTATCTCTGCCATCTCCTCAGATTCCATACACACTTTTCGACATTTGATTGGTCCTATTCTCTCATATCTTATCCTCTTGCTCTTCACATACTTGTAAAATGTCTTGGGGTTTTCCTTAATCCTGTCTGCCAAGGCCTTCTCATGGCCCCTTCTGGCTCTCCTAATGTAATTCTTAAGGTCCTTCCTGCTAGCCTTATAATCTTCTAGATCTCTATCATTACCTAGTTTTTTTGAACCTTTTGTAAGCTCTTCTTTCCTTCTTGACTAGATTTACAACAGCCTTTGTACACCACCGTTCCTGTACCCTACCATCCTTTCCCTATCTCATTGGAACATACCTACAAAGAACCCCACGCAAATATCCCCTGAACATTTGCCACATTTCTTCTGTACGTTTCCCTGAGAACATCTGTTTCCAAATTATGCTCCCAAGTTCCTACCTGATAGCCTCATATTTCCCCTTACTCCAATTAAACGTTTCCCTAACTTGTCTGTCCCTATCCCTCTCCAATGCTATGGTAAAGGAGACAGAATTATGATCACTGTCTCCAAAATGGTCTCCCTTTTTCTTTGTAAATTTTCCAGATTGAATTCGGACCAAGATATTATGCCAAAAGAATGGGTTAATATGGGTAGAGTGAAAGTGTGTATTGCCATTGTTATATTTTTACTATTGAGCTCGAAAACCTCTACAGATGTACCATGGAGAGCATCACTGTCTTGTAGGGGGGTGGGGGGGAGGCTACTGCATGGGACTGAAAGGAGCTTACAGAAAATTGTAAAATTAATCATCTCCATCTTGGGCACTAGCCTCCATAGTATCCAGGACATCTTCAAGGAGCGGTGCCTCAAAAAGGCAGCGTCCATTATTAAGGACCCCCATCACCCAGCCAGGGAATGCCCTTTTCTCATTGTTACCATCAGGAAGGAGGTACAGAAGCCTAAAGGCGCACACAGCGATTCAGGAACAGCTTCTTCCCCTCTGCCATCGGATTTCTAAATGGACATTGAACCCGTAAACACTACCTCACTTTTATTATTTCTGTTTTTACACTATTTTTAATATAACTATTTAATATACATATATATTCTTACTTTAAATGATTTTTTTCCAATATTTTTTCATGTATTTCATTGTACTGCCACTGCTAAGTTAACAAATTTCATGACATATGCCAGAGATATTAAACCTGATTTTGATTCTGAGCTGTGCGTAGCCACACAATCATAGGTGTAAAGCAAGTAGAGCAGGGTCCAAGCACGCCACCTTGTGGTACACCTGTGCTGACCCATCTTCCTGCCTTCTCCCTGTAACCTTTGACACCCTGACTAATCAAGAGACTATCTGGGTCAAACACAGGCAAATGAGACCACCATAGGTAGGTACCTCAGGACAAACTAGGCCAAATTCCCTGTGTCCAAGAATCTGGACATCTATAAAAGATCCCATGACACCAGTGTGTTGGAGAGAAGGGACTTTTCCCCAGTGCCTTGACCAGCATTTGTGCTGCACGGTAGTGCAGTGTTGTTAGCACAACACTTCACAGTACAGGTGACCTGGGTTCAATTCCTCCTGCTGCCTATAAGGAGTTTGTACTTTGTCCCTGTGAACGTGTGGGTTTCCTCCGGGTGCTCCAGTTTCCTCCCATAGTCCAAAGCCGTACCAGTTGGTCATTTTAAATTGGCCCATGATTAGGCTCAGATTAAATCAGGGGATTGCTTGAAGAGCCAGTTCTATGCTGTATATTAACAAATAAATAAACATTCTCCCTCAACTAACAATATCAAAACTAACCGGGTTATTAGGTGCACTGCTCTTGTGGGATCTTACTGTGCACATATTGGCCACCATATTTGTACAACTTATTGAATTTAATTTAAGTTAATTTAAACAAAACTGAATTTAAATTTAAGTTAATTTGTTATATAGAAACATAGAAACATAGAAAATAGGTGCAGGAGTAGGCCATTCGGCCCTTCGAGCCTGCACCGCCATTTATTATGATCATGGCTGATCATCCAACTCAGAACCCAGCCTTCCCTCCATACCCCCTGACCCCTGTAGCCACAAGGGCCATATCTAACTTCCTTTTAAACATAGCTAATGAACTGGCCTCAACAGTTTGCTGTGGCAGAGAATTCCACAGATTCACCACTCTCTGTGTGAAGAAGTTTTTCCTAACCTCGGTCCTAAAAGGCTTCCCCTCTATCCTCAAACTGTGACCCCTCGTTCTAGACCTCCCCAACATCGGGAACAATCTTCCTGCATCTAGCCTGTCCAATCCCTTTAGGATCTTATACGTTTCAATCAGATCCCCCCTCAATCTTCTAAATTCCAACGAGTACAAGCCCAGTTCATCCAGTCTTTCTTCATATGAAAGACCTGCCATCCCAGGAATCAATCTGGTGAACCTTCTTTGTACTCCCTCTATGGCAAAGATGTCTTTCCTCAGATTAGGGGACCAAAACTGCACACAATACTCCAGGTGTGGTCTCACCAAGGCCTTGTACAACTGCAGTAGTACCACCCTGCTCCTGTACTCGAATCCTCTCGCTATAAATGCCAGCATACCGTTCGCCTTTTTCACCGCCTGCTGTACCTGCATGCCCACTTTCAATGACTGGTGTATAATGACACCCAGGTCTCGTTGCACCTCCCCTTTTCCAAATCGGCCACCATTCAGATAATAATCTGTTTTCCTATTTTTGCCACCAAAAATATATATATATTTTTTATAACTTATTGCAGGGTTCCCCAATTAGTTTTCCACAAGGGCCAAATTATGTCAAGCATGCCAAGCCAAGGGCCAAAACGTCCAGGGTTTTTTTTTTCATTGTGCAGATGGGCACAAGTTGTTTCATGGGCAGATGTTGCTGTTGCTGCTATTACCATTATTATTATCAGTAGTAGTAGTAGTGGTAGCAGTAATAATTTATGCTTGGGATTCTCAAAGCCTGTGTTGTGGGTCACACAAGAAAAAAAATGCATTCTTGAAACAAAATAAGTCCAAAACCAACTATTTAATTGACACACACACACACACACACAAAACATGACAGTCTTCACCACTTCCCTTCCACACAGAGTTTTAGTAGTACTGCCTTTTCCACTGTTTCTGTTCTCTCATTTAATCTATTTTTTTCTTTTTAATTAAGCTATGTAGCATTTAAAGTATGAAGTGTAGCTATAAATGAAATTATCAGTATTATTGTTGTTGTAATATTATTATACCACAATAAGATTGACAAATGGACAAAAATAAATTAATTCACTCACCATTGTCACTGACAATGGCACCATCTTTAATAGCTCCACGGCCGTTTTCTCGGTTTTCTCATCATGACTTAAAACTTCGCCAACCATATCAATTGCACACGTTTTAATCAACTCGGCATCAGCGAATAGCTTCTTAGCTTGGGCAAGATTCCATGACACATGCAATGATGCAGCTGTTGCGCTCTCTTGTGCAGATGTTGACTTATAGTAGAAACGGAGTGCTTGGATGATGTTATCATATTTGCAATTTTTTGTTTGCATTGATCTGATTTTGCAGGGTCGTTGGCATTAAAACTGGCAGTATGCATAGCGTTGAAGTGCCGCTTTAGATTTTCTGATTTGCAGACAGCTACGGACAGCATGCATATTAAGCATGTCGGTTTAGCATTGGCATGGTCCGGTAAAATTAAACAAAACTGATCAGTCCAGTCAGATTCGAAATGACGGTTTTCCTGGTCGACTTTGCGCTTTTTCGCGCAGGCCATGTTGTTGTTGGTTTAGGGTCCGTGACTTACTGCTGGTAACAATTCGCTTAGATGACAGATTCACATTCAGATAACAGATTCGCTTCTTAGATGACAGGCGGCTCGCTGGTGCACGCCGCTGTCCGGTCGAGGACCGCAGAGAGCGCGCAGTAGGTCGCGCACTCTGCGGGGGCTTAGGTCAAGCGTACGGTGTGGGGTGAGGTTGACATAATTTGCAGCAGCGCGTGCTTTATTTACATGTTACACGTAAGTGCCAATGGATTAGCGCGGTCCGCCTATTGGGCTTGTCTGACTTACTGTATTTTCATAAATTGCAAAAGAACTACTGCTACAAAACAACAGATTCACGGCATATGGCAGCAATATTACATCTGATTCTGAATTGCAAACCTAACACATTAACTTCTGTACTCAGTGCACGGTCTGATGAAGACCAGCCTATCAAAAGACTTCTCCATCTCCCTGTCTACCTCTGACGCCACTTTAACTGTGTTGCTGCTTAAAAACGCTTAGCCTTACTTCACCGGGGTGAAATTGGCTCAGGAATCTAAAGGGAAGATGATACGCGAACAGATTGCAACTGACAAACAAGGTCAGAAAATCATCAGTTCCTGATGTCACTGAGCTCAGAAATTGCCCCCTGAAGTCACCTTTACATCACCATTCAATGAGGGAAAAAGATCAGTTTGTTACTAACTTCACCTTCTTAAATTTGGAACTATATTAAAGCCATTCTTTTGGAATATTGAGCACTGGTTTCTAAACTGATAACATAATTGACTACTACTAAATTCAGTTTTTCAAGAGCATTTTGAAAGATAAATCATAATATAATCTGTCCTTTCAGTGCCTCATACTCCACATAAAATGTCATTACAAGGAACATATGAACTATTAAAACTATGCTGTGACAATGTTTCCTCAGTCTCATTCTCCCAAAAGATTCACCTTTCTTCTTTTATCTATTATAACAAGAATATTAAAACTGGGGATATTTGCTCTGGTCTGCAAGCACGATATTAGGGAAGTGGGTTCATTAAATTCGAAGATCCTTCACACATCCCATTGTAGACTACTCAGCCATATGTCTGACCGGAGTCAAAGTCCAGCTTGCATAGTCGCTCAGTTTTCAGCAGATTTACAGCTGTGCCATATTCCTTGAATTTCTTGAAGATTGACTGAACTGTACTCCAAGGGACATTCAGTGACTTGTATCCATCTCCTGACTTGTGCTTTCCAATAACCTTTTCACAGAGTTGCTTGGAGTGTTCTTTTGTCTTCATGGTGTAGTTATTGCCAGGATACTGACTCACCAGCAGTTGGACCTTCCAGATACAGGTGTATTTTTACGATAATCAATGGAAATACCTTGACTACACACAGGTCTCCAAAAACAGATCTCCATTTAACTAATAATGTGACTTCTAAAACCGATTGGCTGTACCAGTGATGGTTTGGTGTGTCATATTAAAGGGGGGAGTGTGAATACTTTGGCAATCAATAATTTTGTGTTTTATATTTGTAATTAATTTAGGTTACTTTGTAGAGATCTGTTTTCACTTTGACACAAAAGTGTCTTTTTCTGTTGATCAGTATCAAAAAAAGCCAAATTAAATCCACTGTAATTCAATGTTGCAAAACAATAAAACATGAAAACTTTCAAGGGGGATGAATACTTTTTATAGACACTCTATATGCAAAAGTATGTGAATGGCATACTTCATCATGCCACCCTGTCATAATGTGCACCTTGCTAAAAGTAAAAAACAAAGAGAACACGAATTACCCCTGGATCTCCTGACCTTTCCTTCTGATGTCTTTTTGGAGTTACAATACCAAACAGTGCTATTCTCTGTAAATTCTAGAGACTGTAGTGGGTGAAAATCCCTGGTCATTAGTTGTTTCTGAGATACAGTACTTAAACCATCCCGTCTGGCACCAACAATCATCCTACAGTCACATAGATCACATTTCTTCCCCATTCTGATGTTCAGTCTGATCAACAACTAGCTGCAGATGTTCTACGACTCAGTGGTGGCCAGCAATCTATTCTACGCTGTAGTCTGCTGGGGCAGCGGAGCGAGAGCAGCTGACGGCAAGAAGATCAATAAGCTCATCGGGAAGGCTGGTTCTGTTCTGGGGGTGGAACTGAATGCCCTGGTGGTTGTGTCTGAGAGAAGGATGCTGCAGAAGCCACAGAGCATTATGGACAATCCCTCTCACTCCCTCCATGACATTCTGGACAAACAGAGGAGCATCTTTAGTAACAAACTGATTCCACCAAGGTGTACCACTGAACGTCACAGGAGATCCTTTCCCTCTGTGACTATAAAACCCTGCCACTCCTCCTCCTCAAGTATATAAGTTTATGGCTTCATTGCACATCTGTATTTTGCATTATTACTTTCTAATGCATATTTTGTTATTTTTCATACCTCAATGCTTATATTTTGCATTTTAGGGTATATATTTCTAACAGAGTAACTTTGCAGCAGTAACTCCCTTTGGGATAAATAAAGTTTTATCTTATCTGAACCTCTAGACCAGTGGTCCCCAACCACCGGGCCACGGACCGGTACCAGGCAGCAAAGCATGTGCAATCAGGCCACGAGGAAACGATATGATTTGGCGATATGAAACGATATGGGACAGCTGCACCTTTCCTCATTCCCTGTCATGAACTGTTGAACTTGAAATAACCTACCAAATCATACCAAATAACACATAAAACCTAAACTAACACTAACATATAGTAAAAGCAGGAATGATATGATAAATACACAGCCTATATAAAGTAGAAATAATGTATGTACAGTGTAGATTCACTTAGCAGAATCAGGAAGATTAAGCCAAAACCGATTTGTAGAAAAAAAAATCAGCATGTTCATGCATGCGCACACAGGTGCCCGCACAAGGCTTCATGGTCATGGTAGTCTTTCTTGGGGTAAACATAAGTGTCCCGTATTTGACTGCTACTTTTGTCCCTTATCTGAGAGTTGGCAAATCTACTTGAAGGGTTGGCCAGTCCGCAAGAATATTGTCAATATTAAACCGGTCCGCGGTGCAAAAAGGCTTGGGGACCCCTGCTCTAGACCATATCTGCACACTTTTATGCATTGAACTGCTGCCACATGATTGTCTGATTAGATATTTGCATTAATGAGCAGGTGTACAGGTGTACCTAATAAAGTGGCCACTGAGTGTAGGTAGAAAGGATTCACTCCCACAGTCAAAAATTGAATCTGACCGCTCCTGCCTTTGAGAAAAGTAAGGCAGTTTCTCCACAGAGATTTCTGGGTTACATATCTCCGTCAGTACTTGCAATAACTCCAGGCCGCTGCTTTAACTCATAATGCAATTTTATTTTCCAGCTTGACAGAAAGTGAGGACACTTATGTAACAAGACCCACTCTTCAGAGAGAGAAAGTCGTTTCACTTTTCTTTGTAAGGCCCTTAAAATGTATCTTCTGCCAGGTTAAATTTGCCTCACCAGATGTGTTCTCTGAACTCAGGAGAGAAACATCTGGTATATTGTGTGCCTTAAGGGAAGCACTGATTAAATACAAGCCTGCATTTCTCCAACCTGTCTGTAGACATTAAATTTCCTGTCTATATATTTAAAACTTTTTTTTTCTTTCCCCAGTGCACTGCTTTTGTCAATAAAACAATAAATTCTCAGAAAAGAAGCCTTTTAGTTTGGAATGAGGGGTGCCATGTGTTTACAGAAAGGGCAAGCTTTTAAATAGTTACTGTCTTGATAGCTTACACTCAGTACCTCTTGTACCTAATACAGTGGCCACCGACTGTATGTTCATGGTTTTCTGCTGCTGTAGCCCATCCACTTCAAGGTTCAATATGTTGCTCATTCAGAGATGCTCTTCTACACACCACTGTTGTAACATGTGGTTATTTGAGTTACTGTCACCTTCCTGTCAGCTTGAACCAGTCTGGCCATTCTCCTCTGACCCCTCTCATTAACAAGGTGTTTTCACCCTCAGAACTGCTGCTCACTGGATTTTTTGTTTTGTTTTGTTTTGGAATTTTTTTTTTTGCACCATTCTCTGTAAACTCTAGAGACTGTTCTGGGTAAAAATCCCAGGAGATCAGCAGTTTCTGAGATACTCAAATCACCCCATCTGGCACCAACAATTTTTCCACTATCAAAGTCACTTCAATCACATTTCTTCCCCCATTCTGATGTTTGGTCTGAATAGCAAAAGAGCCTCCTGACCACAACTGCATGCTTTTATTCATTGAGTGCTACCACGTGATTGGCTGATTAAATATTTGCATTAATGAACAGGTGTACCTAATAATTTGGCCACTGAGTGGTACAGTTACAGAGAAAGAGTAGAGCAGGTAAGTAATGGTGTGCAGTGGTGGATTGGGAAAGCAAGAGTACAAGAATTTTTTTTAGTGTATGCAAGATCTGTTCAAGGGTCTGATGACAGTAGGAAGGAAGCTATGAAAGGTGTGAGGGGTGACATTGGGGATTCCCCACAAACCTGATCACCTCTGCTGGACCACTGCTGAAGTCCAGGATGCCTCTCCGATGACTGTCACTGTTCCGTATTCATGTAGATTTTGACCTTACGGGTTGCTGTCGAGCTTCCCAGTCCGTTACACACTGAACGTAACATGAGAAAGCATTCTGAGTAGATGACTTACAAGTAAAATAAAGAACCACACGTTTGTCCCTCACCTCTCATCTCTCATGTGTGCTATTCATGGCCACCTGGCTTCCCAGTACCACAAACATAACAACTGGTGGCAAAGAGACAAGTCCTCACATGATATTTATCATTTTGTTCCCTTCGGCAAGAAAAGTCTACGTGCAACACTGGGAGTGTATCACTGTGCAATGTCAGTGAGCAAAGAGGAAATGGCTGCAGGAATCATGGTGAGTGAAAAATCCAAGGGGAGAGAACAAGAACAGGACCGTTAAATAAAACAAATAAAAAAAGAGAGAGACAGATCAGACTAGTTAACTTTTCTAGAACGTGATTGTGTTTGAAAATGGCGGCAATGTTTGGATGTATGGGGCTGTATGACAAATCGGTAGAGCGATGGAGTTCATATACTGAAAGATTTGAATATTTTGCAGTGGCAAATCAAAATTTAAACTTAACAGTCACCTTGTTGCGGTGGAGAGGCCCATACGTTCCTGAGACCCTGAGAGCAATGCTGTGTGAAGTTTAGCCATTTGACGTTAGGCTCCTGGTAAGGTCACCCATGGTAGTGGGAGGCTCTAGGCAAAGAGCGATCCAACCAAGACCTCAATGGTGGGGCTGGCGGGAGATGATGATGCATCACAATGGCACTGAAGACAGAAGAAGGCTGCAGAAGTGAAGGGTCTCCAATCATCTCTAGGCCTGCTGAGTTCCTCCAGCATTTGAGTGTGTTGCTCGGATTTCCAGCGTCTGCAGACTCTCTCTTGTTTGTAACCTTGCACTCCACGCCACTGGATCTGACCTTGATCTGTCAAGGACCATGGTAGCTGCCCGTGGATCAACCTCCCCACGTTAAGCAAAGTCACGGACAGGCGTTCTCCAAAAAGGGAGCCCTCCCTGTCTACGTGGCCTCTGCAGCCATCTGAACAGTACCGATAACCCCTTAGGAGAACATCACACTCGACTCAAATGATGACACTGCTAGAGTCCAGGAACGGTGTACAGATAATTTACATCTTCACGCTAAGTGATCCATCACATCAAATAGCAAGGTTTATCGCAATCCGTAAATTGTGGGCACACTCAGACGATGGTGATCCAATGGTGGGGTAGGATCCGGAGGCCACTCACAGGGTGATCGCCCAGGCAAGGGGACTCTGAGAGGAGTCTTTCTCACACTCACGGGTTAACATCTCGCTCCATTAACGATAATAAGACAATGAAAAACACTTTGTACAACTTCAGCATATGACGTTGATACTCATGGTTGAACACTAATGGTGGTTAATGAGTTGTTAACTCAGCTCTGAACAATTAATGAAGTAGAATGTGTTTGAAATGATTCTCTCTCATTGCTATGCTTTCCCTCTTTCCCTGCTCTCCATACCAAACTCCCTGGCTTGTCCATGACAGCTCGGACACAACATCCATGGCCGAGCTCGAGCAATCGAGGGCCTGTACTCTCACTGCTTCCTTAGGGTTGTAACAGCCGGGGGTGGTAATGGGGACAAGCTTCCACTACCTATTAAATTCTCCCAATGGTGTGGATCTCCAATAGCCTCTGGCAATCAAGTCCAGCTCCTGGCCTTCATGTGTGGCTTAGCTCCTAAGCCCAGCGGAACCATTTCTACTGACAGGAGAAGGGGCAAAATGCGGGTTACTGGCACCTTAAAACCAGTCACTTTGGACAGATGGGGCTCATCAGCCATGGCTGCCAGCTCATCGAGAAGGAAAACTCTGATCTCAAATCTTCTCTGTCTTGCGATGACAGGAAAGACTTCGGGATTAAACCCTGAGGAAAGATCTAGAGCTAGAGGCATTAAGGCAGCCCTACATTGAGGTCAATGCTGACTGGCAACTCCTGCAACATGACTGGTGCCGAACTGTATCGGTCTCTGCTGATGTGGCCCAGGCCATCAATCCCCAACATTGAGCACATCCACGTGGAGCGCTATCACTAGAAAGCAGCACAGTGTGTTATATTATTCTGACATTGGTTGTTTGTCTATCTTGTTGGATCCGGTATTTCATTCATTCTATTGTTCCTTGTATTTACTGTGAATGTCCACAAGAAAATGAATCTTAGGTTTGTATGTGGTGGCATAGATGTACTTTGATGATAAATTTACTTCTCTTTCTCTGTCTCTCTCACACACACTTTCTCTCACTCACTCACTCTCTCTCTCATCCCCTCTCATTAACCCCAGCTAAAGAAATTATACTTCATTTCTGTTCTAAGACCATCTGTGTGAGTTGCTCTGTCCCACCGAAGGTATCTGGAAAACATCACATGCAGATGATGTTATCCAGTGGAAAATAGTATAAACACCATTACAGTTTGTGGATTGTTGGGAATGACAAGGAGAATGACAGAAAGACAGCGTGACAGAAAGAAGAACTAGGATTTGGTTTCTACTTGTTCATCTGCCCCTCACTGGTATGTTCTTTTAATCCGTAAGAATTGTACTGGAGCTTGGAACTCTCTTGTGGTGTAGGATTTTACTGCTAATGTTGTAGGGTATTTCATTTACATTGTAGGCTTTCTATAGAAGCAGTGTGTCTGCTGGTAGTGTTTGGGTTACTGTTAAAAATAAGGTGTTGAGATGTTCATGCTTAGGAATGTCGAGTCATCCAATTAGGATGGTGGAATTGGGAGAAGGTTCTAGAGAACACTGGGCAGAGAGGTTTTTGTGACAGACACTGGGGTGGGCCGTGGTCTTTTTGGCAGGAGATGGAGAGAGTAGAAGCTCAAGAGAACCAGCCATAGGATTCAATCTAATGGGAATGTAGATTTCAATGCAGAACAAGAGGGGGAATTCTACCAGTGATTGGTGATTAGGAATTGGCACCATGAGTACATCGGGCACGTCAGCTTTTGGAAGATTTGAGCTCCAATCTTGTGCAGATTTGACTGTTTTAATTATAATGGACCCTTTTGTTTTTTTTTCCTTCTTTCTTCTTCAGTAACGGCTTGGTTAAGTTAACTGCCGTAAATATACTTCCTTTACAATTGTATGAAGTGAATGGTCTGTTATTTCTTGCATAGGAGCAGTAGTTGCATGGTATTCACACAGATCGGGGTTCGGCTGGGTGAGACGTCCTACCCTCATGGGTTTGGCAGGGCCCAAGTCATATCGACCCTAGATGTATGGAGCCCAAGAAAGGTGGTTTTCTCACCAGAGTCTGATGGATGTTAGCGAGGGGCTAACGACCTGCATCTCCAGAGGCACCCGGAGAAAAGGGGTTGCAGTACTCTATAAATCTTTTGTCATTCGGAAATCTTCTATAAATCAGAAATTCTCTGTGTGTTAAATGTGTATTAATAATTATTTATTGAAATATACACATGTATCATTAAAAATAAAATAATCTGTGTTTAAACCACTTTGTTAGCTGGAAGTATCTCCTCCTTGGTGGGGAGGTGGGACTCACCACCCTGGCAGTGAGCATTGACAGCGAGGCATTGCCACGGAGACTAGACGGGGAGTAAGCTAGTCCTTGAAGAGTTGGTTGATATTGTATTATATCCCTATTGTCAGGGTAGTTGTAGATATTTACATCAAATAGAGTTTAAAATCTTTTGAGTTTAGGGCTTTGACGACAGGAAACCCAATACCTTCGCACATTCTCTGCATATTCATCTGCTAATCACATGCACTCCACTGTTAGATATTTTGAACCTGGGACAAAGACACCAACTGTTTACAACACTATTGTGCCTCCAAAGCATCTGGGAAGGTATCACCAGGTAGATTTATCCAATAAACACATTCTTCAGCAAGCGTTATTTCTTGAACTCAACCAGTAACAAGATGTTTCCCACATTTATTGTGCATCTCTGATTGTCAATGGACTGATGAAGCAACAAGGAGTCGTGTGGTTGGTCCAGAGCATGGGGGCTCAACGCTTTTTATGCCGTGGACCCCTCCTACTAATGAGAGGACCATGGACACCAGGTTGGGAACCGCTGGTCTGGAGTCGCACAGTGGCCAGGCAAGGAAAGGAATAATTAGTTCTATTAGTTAACAAGGTGATTTTTAACAACAATCAGCATTAGCGATCCTAAACTTGGAATGCAATTTTAATTAATTAATCTTTGATTATATTTTACTATTAGATCATTGAAATGACCTGAAAACACATCAATCTGGGATATTTTTCTCTCAGTGTCTTAATAATGGACTATTGGCATTGCTTAACGAGTAGTTCCTTTTGGTAGATGTGTAAGTTATGCATAACTTATGTTTCCTTCTATTTTCCATCAGCTTCTAATGTATAATGCTGCTGATGCAAAAAGTTCATTTTCATGGTGTTGACACCTATGAACAACTGCCCCCGACAGCAACATGCCCGTGCGTGTCTATCTGCGATGGAAATGCACTTTAACTTGAATTTAAATTCAGGTGGCATGGCCTGTAGGTTCACTGCTTCACTGATCCAGTAATCCAGTTGGACTCTGACCTCCGATACTGTCTGTGTGGCACCTGCACACTCACACAGAAGCACAGACACACACTCACACAGAAGCTGATGTGCCCTCACACTCACTCAGAAGCAGACACACTCACACTCTTCAGAAGCACAGACACACACTCACACTCACTCAGAAGCACAGACACACACTCACACAGAAGCTGATGTGCCCTCACACTCACTCAGAAGCAGACACACTCACACTCTTCAGAAGCACAGACACACACTCACACTCACTCAGAAGCACAGACACACACTCACACTCTTCAGAAGCATGGACACACACTCACTCTCACTCAGAAGCACAGACACACACTCACACTCTTCAGAAGCATGGACACACACTCACACTCACTCAGAAGCACGGACACATGCTCACACTTACTCTGAAGCACACACACTCACTCAGAAGCACACACACACTCGTTGAGAAGTAATTACACTCAATCAGAAACACAGATACATGCTCACTCACTCAGAAGCATGAACACACACTCACACTTGTTCAGAAGCACAGACACACACTCACTCAGAAGCACAGACAGACACTCACACTCAGAAGCATGGACACACACTCACACTCACTCAGAAGCACAAACACACACTCACACTCACTCAGAAGCACAGACTCTCAATCAGAAACATGGACACAAACTCACACTCACTCAGAAGGACAGGTAAACACTCACACTCATTCTGAAGCATAGATACACACTCACACTCACTCAGAAGCATGGACATGCACCCACGCTCACTTCAGAAGCACAGAAACACACTTATACTCATTCAGAAGCACGGACACGTGCTCACACTCATTCTGAAGCATAGATACACACTCACACTCACTCAGAAGCATGGACATGCGCCCACGCTCACTCAGAAGCACAGAAACACACTTATACTCGTTCAGAAGCACGGACACATGCTCACACTCACTCAGAAGCATAGAGAAACTCATGCTCATTTCCCCACAAGAACAGAGACACTCTCACATTCACAGATGCACTAGGAAACAGGCAAACTATCGTTTCTGCAGATGCCGGAAATCCAGAGTAACACACACCAAATGCTGGAGGAACTCAGCAAGTCAGGCAGCTGCTATGGAAATATTTCAGGCTGAGATCCTCCTTCAGGACTGGAAAGGAAGTGGGCAGAAACTCACAGACACTCATTCATACCTGATGCTTCAGTTGTGCAGGTCGTTCGGTTTATTAAGAAATATTACTAATGTACTTATGTGAGAAAAGTAGATGGAACAGTGAGAGAGAATAAGTTGCCAGATTACAGAGGTTGCTCCTGGACAGGTGTAGATGTGATTCCAGACCACAGATGCCTTGCAAATCACTTAGAGGCTGAAAGTGAGACGAGGGGAGAGATGAGTTTATTTGTCACATGTACATTGAAACATACCATGAAATACTGTATGTCATTTGCATCAAGTCACACCAAACGAGCGGAGGAACTCAACAGGTCAGGCAGCATCTATGGAGAGGAATAAACACCCATGACGGGAGGTGCTGATGAGGAGTCTTGCTCAAAATGTGACTCTTTATCCCACCGCAGATGCTGACTGACCAGCTGGGTCCCTCCACATTCTCTGGGTTAATCTAGATTTTCAGAAGTGACAGGATCTCTTGTGCTCAGATTGAGTCATCACACCGACAGTGCCAACACAGCTTGTCCACAACGCATGAAACCTAACCACAAGCTGACCGAATGAGGGATAAAACCAAAGACCCGAAGCAAAACCACACAGAGAATGTGCAAACTCTTTAAAGTAGCAGCAGGAATCAATCCCCGATTGGAGATCGTTGGTGTCGTTATAGCTAACCACAAGGTCACTCTGCTGCACATGCACAGCTAAGCTATCAACAGTGGCTTTGCCAGTGACTCACACCAACAATCACACCCAGCACAGACAGCAAATACTCACACCCCAACAGAGAGAGCAAACACTCACAGTCCAGGAGGGGGAGAGAGGAAACACACAGTCCAGAGGGAGACAGACAGACAGATAGAGGGGGCAAACACTCACGGGGGAGAGGAGGGAGAGGAGGGAGAGGAGGGAGACGAGGGAGACGAGGGAGACGAGGGAGACGAGGGAGACGAGGGAGACGAGGGAGAGGAGGGAGACGAGGGAGAGGAGGGAGAGGAGGGAGAGGAGGGAGAGGAGGGAGAGGAGAGAGAGAACAACCACTCATACTCCAGACAGAGAGAGAGCAAACACTCACAGTCCAGGAGGGGGAGAGAGGAAACACACAGTCCAGAGAGAGACAGACAGACAGAGGGGGCAAACACTCACGGGGGAGAGGAGGGAGAGGAGGGAGAGGAGAGAGAGAGGAGAGAGAACAAACACTCATACCCCAGACAGAGAGAGAGCAAACACTCACAGTCCAGACATCAGGCAAACAATCACACCCCAGACAGAGAGAACAAGACCAACAGTGTTACCATGTTAGTTTCTTGATTCCAAAAATTTTAAATATATTTCCAGAAAGCCACAGCTGGCAGAAATTCACAGTCAGCAAGCTTTTTACTGTGCAGAGCATCTCTCAGTGAGCCAGCACACTAGGCTGTCCTGCATCATCACTAAAATACAGGAACTCAGCAGGTCAGGCAGCATCTATGGAGGGGAATAAACTGTTGTAGTATCGGGCTAAGACCCTTCATCAGGACTGGAAAGCAGGCGGGGGAAAACCAGAGTAAGAAGACGGGTGAGAAGAAGGAGTCCAAGCCGGCAGGTGGTAGGTAAGACAAAGTGGTTGGTTTCCAGATTGGGAGATAAAGTGATAATCTGGGAGATGATAGGTGGAAAATGTGAAGAGCTGAAGAAAGAATCTGATAGGAGAGGAGTGTAGACCATGGGTGAAAGGGAATTTGGAGGGGAATCAGATGGAGGCAGTTGGCAAGTGAGGAGAAGAGAGGGGGTAAGAGGGGAGCCAGAGTGGGGAAATGAAATAGAAAGAAGTGGAGAGAAGAGAAATGACCAGAAGTTTGAGAAGTTGATGTTCATGCCATCAAGTTGGAGGAATATGAGGTGCTGCTCCTCCAACCTTAAAGTCGCTTCACTGTGTTAGTGGAGGAGGCCTTAGACTGACATTTAGGAATAGGAATGGGAATGGGGATTGGAATTAAAAAGGTCAGCCACCAGGAAATCTTGTCTGTTGCGGATGGAGCAAATGTGCTCGGCAAAGCAGTCCCCCAGTCTAAATCAGGTCTCACTGATGTACACAATCATTATCTCGAATCGCCTTTTGTGTGTGCAGAGAAACAAGCCAGGGCTCTATCCAGTTATGCAAAAATATACAAAAATCTATCATACTTTAAAAATAAATCTTCTTTCAAAATATTTCCCGGTCAAGGATTTCATTGGCATTTTCTTATTGTCTTTGTGTGTAGCTGGGGTCCACTCCTTCGTATGCCAAGTTGGTGAAGACATGGTGTGACTAATTTTCATTCCAGCATAGTTCTGGTAGAGTTTTCATTTTTCCTTTGTTCCTCTTTCTTTTATTTCACACCATTGGTTGCAAACATCAGTGGCCCAAAGTGCAAAGAAAGTGCAGAGTTGGCAACTGTGACTCTAGCCTCCAGTAACCTTTAACCCTGAGACATGTCAGAGGTCCAGGGACACCAAGGTGTTTCTGGGTACAGTAGACAGTGAATAGACTTGAACCTGTAAAAGACAAAGTGGTATTTTATTTTTTTTTTATTTACAGATACAGCACGATGACAGGTTCTTCTGGTCCAACAAGCCTATGCTGCCCAATTACACCCATGTGACCAATTAACTGACCGACTCATACGCCTTTGGAATTTGGGAGGAAACTGGAGCACCCGGAAGAAACCCATGCAGTCAGGGGGAGAACGCACAAACTCCTTACAATGGCGGGAATTGAACCCAGGTTGCTGGATCTGTAATAGCACTATGCTAACTGGAACGCTACAGGGCCGCCCCAACAATATATCTCACGGCGTATGACAGTGATACTAAGCCTGATTCTGATTCATCGGCCACTTAAACTGAGTGTAATTTACACTGGGCCATTAAACCACTAACCTGTGCTTCGATGGAATGTGCGAGGAAACCACGGCTACCAGAGAAAACCTACAAAACCACAGGGAAAAGCGTAAATTCCACCCTCACAGGAATGCAGCTCTCCAGTGTTCGCTCAGTGGAAGAACAAGCTAGACCAGGACAATTTACCATCAATCCGGTCACGACACTCAGGGACCTGGGTTAGATTATTACTTTTTTTTCCCCTTCTCTTTGTGTCTGTTTTTTAAATCTGAAATTATAGCCACAGGTGTTACTTGTGCTATGTGTTATGTGCTACGTGCTGTGTGCTGTTGGTAATATGCTTTGCACCTTGGCCCCAGAGGAATACTGTTTCTTTTGGCTCTCTTCATGTATGGTTAAATCATAATTAAACCTGACCTTGAGGATTGGCCCTGACTCACTGGTGCTGTGAGAAGCAACTCTACCTCTGTAATATTACATTTTCTTTGCTTCACCATTTCCCAGTGGTGCCATCTTGTTTTCAACTCTGCCTCTCTCCGTTATTCCATTAATGTCACTCCAGCATTCCTTTTTACACCACTGCAGTTCTGTATCACAACCTTTGCACAATTCTGCCGTTCTCCGCTCTTCACTCCATTTATTGTTTTGTTTATTATTAACATGTACCTGCTAACGCTGTGGGCTTCATGCAAGTAAAGAATTCATTTATTGAGTACTGAGATACAGTGCAGAATAAGCCCTTCCAGTCCTTCGAGCCGTAGCCCCCGGCAACCCCCAATTTAATCCTGACCTAACCACAGGACAATTTACAATGACCAACTAACCTGCCAAGCTGTACGTGTCTGGACTGTGGGAGGAATCCGGAGAAAACCCACGTGCACACAGGGAGGACGTACAGACTCCTTATAGATGACATCAAACTGAACTCTCTATACCAACACCCCAAGCTGCAATAGCATCGCGCTAACTGCTACACTACCATGTCTCCACAATTTCATTGGACCCCGCTGTATATCAAGATCAAGTTCAATTGTTAATCATGCAAAACACGGTACATACTGTCACATGGAGCACACTGCACATACAGTCACAGAAAGTATATTAGCACAAATCCCTGAGTGGCAGGGATAGTGAGCAGGATGTTGCCTTGGAGCCACGTTTCTGCAAGAACAAGTACGCAGCAGTTCCTCATTTCGCCTTTTGCTCAGCTGCAGACAAAGGCAATGCAGCTTGTCTTCCAGGGAGTGGGCACTGGAGTGCAGCCCTAACAGGAGAACCAGAATTCAGGGCAGCCTCAAACTCAGCATTCACTCCAGTGCACGTGTCATGCCTCTGTTCACTCCCACACCAGCTCCAGCACCTCCTCCCCTGGGTGGCTGTAACAGGCGACACTGAGGCGTGAGGGCCTGGTCTGTGCAACAACTGAAGCCACACAGCTCCCCCACTGACAGTCTTGTCAATGAACTAGACTTTTGTATCACCAGTGTCCAACAGGGTCTTGCCATTGCAAAAAAAAAACATTTAAGACAAGCATTTGCACCCTTTGTTGGACCCAGAGCAGCCACAGCACCAAGTGCGCTGCCATCTTACTGAAAGAAGACTGCCAGTTCAGCAGAAAAGGTCACCGGCTACAGTCTACCATCACTGCAGGACTTCGAACATAGAAAGCCCTCAGCACAATACAGATCCTTCGACCCACAATGCTGTGCCGAACGTGTACTTGCTTTAGAAATTACCTAGGGTTACCATAGCCCAATATTCTTCTAAGCTCCATGTACCTATCCAGGAGACTCTTAAAAGACCCTATCGTATCTGTCTCCACCACCGTCGCCAACACCCCATTCCATGCCCTCACCACTCTCTGCATAAAAAACTGACCCCTGACGCCTCCTCTATACCTGCTTCTGAGCACCTTAAAACTGTGCCCTCTCACGCTAGCTAATTCAGCCCTGGGTAAAAGCCTCTGACTATCCACACGATCAATGCCTCTCATCATCTTATACATTTCTGTCAGGTCACCTCTCATCCTCTGTCGCTCCAAAGAGAAAAGGCCAAGTTCATTCAACCTATTCTCATAAGGCATGCTCCCTGATCCAGGCAACACCCTTGTAAATCTCCTCCGCACCCTTTCTATAGATTCCACATCCTTTCTGGAGTGAGGTGACCAGAACTGAGCACAGTACTCCTAGTGGGGTCTAACCAGGGTCCTATATAGCTGCAACATTACCTCTCGGCTCTTGAACTCAATCCCATGGTTGATGGAGGCCAATGCACTTTGTGTCCAGGACAAAGAAGCAAGCAGGAAAAATCATTGTGGGCACTACCCACTCTGCAAACTGCCTTTCCTAAAGCTCCCTTCCAAAAAGTTCTATAGGGCTATTAAAACAAAATCTTCGCACTATCTTAAAAGTTTCTTCCCCAGGCAGTTAATCTGATCTACCATTTTAGTTAGACCCCACCCCACTCTATTACCTCATTCACTGCACTGTAAACACTTTAATCCACTTCTTATAATACTGTGTACATTGTAAGTACATGCTGGTATTATTGTATTTATACACATTTTATTCTACTTTGAACTTTAACTTCTAACTTTGTTTTTATGTGATTTTTTATAACTGTTGAATGTTGCTGTTTTTTGTTGCACGTCATGCCCTAACCAACACACCACAGCGAATTCCTGATATGTTGTTGGATTAGTCTGTTTAATTGTTATTTTCTCTGCAATTTAACAACTAACTGTCTGCTTATATCTTATATAACTACCTATTTACAGTTAACTCATTAGTACATTCCCTAGTGGTCACAGTATTTATATGCATTGTTTCAGTGTATCCTCTAGTGGTTACAGTTCTTTGTATCATTCTGGAATGCTCTGGAGAGTTTTCTGCTATCATGTCATTTGAATAGGGACTATCTGATTGGTTAACTCTTACCTATATATTTCTTTTCTATGGTATAAGAGAGTTGAATACACGGCCCTGATACCTTTCAGTCTTGTCTCTGTTCTCTGCTCTTAGTCACTAGCCTCTACCTCTCTGTGTTTCTGATTCTTTTTGTTCTATTAATGCTTCATAAAACAATTATGAAGCAACATATTTTATGCCTCTTCCCTGACTTCCAAAAAAATCTTGGATTAAAACGTTAGAATCCAACATGCAAATATCTTTGGTGAATGACCCTGGGTGGGCGAGAAGGTCCAGCAAGGAAGGAAATCCGTCACACAGCCTGCATGTGACCCCAGACCCACCACAATGAGGTTGACTCCTCACTGCTGTCCCAATTCAGGGGCAAAGAAGGATGGATAGTAAATGCTAGTACTGCCAGTGATGAGATAAGGAGGCAGAAAAAATGAAGGAGCAGGGATATCCTGGAAGGAGGGGTGAAGGAGACTGCGCAAGAGGGGCAGAATATGGTGGGATTCGAGGCGTTACTGAGTGGAGTCAGTGAGCAAAGGGGTGGACAGAGAAATGGGGCGGTGCCAATGTGACATGGACCATAGTGTCTCACGTGGCAAATTTTACAGAGGGGAGAGGGAACATACCATGAGAGGGACATAACCAAAAATCAGAAAAAAATTGCAGATTTGTCAAAGCCAGAAAATGCTGGAATCACTCAGCAGGTCAAACAGCTCCTGCAGAGAGAGGAACAGAGTCATTGTTGTGGGTCTAATGGCCTTCATCTGATTTTCCATCGAAGATGCCACCGCTGCTCCCTTCTCCACAGATTCTGCCCGACTAGCTGAGTATCCCCCGGGGCTCTCCGACCAGCCCAGTGTCCCAGGGGCTCTCCAACCAGCCCAGTACACCCAGAGCTCTCTGACTAGCCCAGTGTCTCCAGAGCTCTCCGACCAGCCCATTGCCCCCAGAGCTCTCTGACCAGCCCAGTGCACCCAGAGCTCTCTGACCTGCCCAGTGCACCCAGAGCTTTCCGACCAGCCCAGTGTCCCCAGAGCTCTCTGACCAGCCCAGTGCACCCAGAGCTCTCTGACCTGCCCAGTGTCCCCAGAGCTCTCCGACTAGCCCATTGCCCCCAGAGCTCTCCGACCAGCCCAGTGTCCCCAGAGCTCTCTGACCTGCCCAGTGTCCCCAGAGCTCTCCGACTAGCCCATTGCCCCCAGAGCTCTCCGACCAGCCCAGTGTCCCCAGAGCTCTCTGACCTGCCCAGTGTCCCCAGAGCTCTCCGACTAGCCCATTGCCCCCAGAGCTCTCCGACCAGCCCAGTGTCCCCAGAGCTCTCCGGCCAGCCCAGTGTTCCCAGAGCTCTCCGACCAGCCCAGTGCCCCCAGAGCTCTCCGACCAGCCCAGTGCCCCCAGAGCTCTGCGACCAGCCAGGTGCCCCCAGAGCTCTCTGACCAGCCCAGTGTCCCCAGAGCTCTCTGACCAGCCCAGTGTCCCCGGAGCTCTCCGACCTTCCCAGTGTCCCCGGAGCTCTCCGACCAGCCCAGTGCCCCCAGAGCTCTCTGACCAGCCCAGTGTCCCCAGAGCTCTCTGACCAGCCCAGTGCCCCCAGAGCTCTCTGACCAGCCCAGTGCCCCCACAGCTCTCTACTTTTTCTGGAGGGATGGAAACAATGGGGCTTCAACCAAAAAACACTGTAGGAACTCAGCAGGTCAGTTCAGGCAGCATTCATGGAAAGGAACAATCAATGTTTCAGGCTGAGACTCTTCATCAGGACTGGAAAAGATGAGGGAAGAAGCCAGAATAAGAAGTTGGAGGAGGAGGGGAGAAGTTAAAAACTGGAAGGTCACAGGTGAAGCCAATGGGTGGGGAAGAGGTGAAGTAAGAAGCTGGGAGGTGATAGGTGGAAAAGCTAAAGGGCTGAAGAAGAAGGAATCTGATAGGAGAGGAGAGTGGACCATGGGAGAAAGGGACCAGGGAGAGATGAAAGACAGGCGAAGAGAAGAGAAGATGTTAGACTGGAGTCAGAGAGGAATAAAAGAAGAGGAAAAGGGAGAAGAGAAAAATTACCAATTTAGAAAAATCAATGTTCATGCTATCAAGTTGGGGGGCTACCCAGGCGGAATATGAGGTGTTGCTCCTCCACCCTGAGGGTGGCCTCATCGTGGCATTTCAGCTTCAGCTGCGGGTGAGGTGAGGTGAGGTAAGGCCTCTGAGCAGCGGCAGAGTGGTAACATCCATTGGGGTTAGGATGAGGGTCACACTGTAAATGAGATCAGTTGCAATGTCCAGAACAGACGGCTGCAATCCGAGCGCCAATCTTAATCAATCCAATTCCTCCAAGGACACAGCAGATTCAAATGAACTCACCTGGAAGGGTCCTCATCAACAGAAAATGATCCCTTCATCTCAATGATATTTCTTTTGTTCTCAAAGGTTCCGTAACTTAAAGTGACCTAGAAGTAAACATATCAATTTAAAAATCTGTTTCCTGTTAGCTTGTTCTGCTGAGATGTGAATGATTTCACGATTTACGTCACTAAAACCTCTCATTGACTATCTAAGCAAACTCAATACAATCATCTAGTCTAATCAATGACAATCTCAACCCATCTTCAATGTTGTCAGCCACAACTTAAACCCGTTGCCAACCACGATCCAGCCCACTGTCACAAGCCCCATAGCCAATATCCTCTGGATCCAGCTTCACCTCTTCCATAACCACGATTCATCCCACTGTCACAAGTCCCTTGTCTCTATTCCCTTCTATAACAATACTAAATATGTCCCTAGTCCGATAAATTGAGTCACCATCTGCCTTGTCATGACCTTGCACTTTATTGTTTATCTGCTCTGCACTGTCTCTGTCACTGTTCCACTTTATTCTGCATTGTTATTGTTTTACCTTGTTCTACCTCAGTACCCTGTGTGATGATCTGATCTGTATGAACAGTATACAAGACAAGCTTTTCTCTGTATCTTGGTACCTGTGACAATAATAAGCCAATTCCAATTCCAATACCCTCTACAAGAGTCACACTGTTGGGCAGAGTGTTGCCTGGTCATACCGACTCAGGGGATCAGGGTTACACACCTGGCTTTTAATCTGGGCTCTGGAAACCAGCTGCAGGTTCTCCAGGTGCGAATGGAAAAGTGGACTTCGGATCAGGCGCACGCCCAGGATGGCCTCGACGATGTAACCGATGGTGCAGTCGTCAGGGAGACGGATTCTCTCCGCCGTGTTCATAAAATGTCCATTGCTGGCCGGAAAAAGAAAGTAGTTAGCACCTTCAATAGCACTTGTTTAAATTGACTCTTTAGTTCAGAAGTCAAGGCTATGGACGAAGTGTTGGTAAATCAGGTTATTTACTTTTATTTACATAGACACAGTACAGTAACAGGCCCTTCCAGCCCAGCGAGTCTGTGCCAACCAATTGCACTCATGTGACCAGTTAACCTACCAACCCTCATGTCTTCAGACTGTGAGAAGAAACTGGAGCACCCAGAGGAAACCCATGTGGTCACAGGGAGAATGTACTAACTGTTCACAGACAATCGCTGGGGCTGTAATAGCGTTACCCTAACCGTGCTGCTCCATGGATACGAGGGATCGGAAGGCCTGTTTGATTCTCCCTCTCCTTGGTGGTTATTCCACAGGGGTTAGCCGTGTTTCCTCTCCCCCCCACCCCGCCCCACCCCGGGTGTGGCTAATTTCCAGGCTATTTGAATGGCACTTCTGTCACCAGTATTGCTGGGGAAAGTGGCTGAAGCAGGAACAATAACAGCTTTATTTATAGATTGATTGATTGCTCATAATAGAATGGAATACAGACTTCCAGACCTTCAAGCCACACCACCCAGCAAGCCCCGATTTAACCCTAACCTAATCATGGTTCAATTATAATAACTAATTTATAAAACAGTTGGGCAGGAAAGTTACAGAGGGTGTTGGATTTGGATGTAGAATTTTTGTTTGTCTTGCATTTTTCTTGTATTTTAACTTTCCTATGCTTGCTTATAATTTTTATATAATTACCTATATATGAGTAATTGTTTGACGAATTTACCAGTAATTGTAATATAGCTGAACCTGCATTTTTTCTATAAACTTCTTGGTATTTCTGTGGAAGGTGTCACATCATTTGAATCTGCCTGTTTCATAGGTTACACCGTGTTTTATCTCCAGTCTGACTGCAAGTTAACCACAACTTTTTCATCTTTGTCTTCTTGGTTCTTTTACAGCGCCAGCGATTAGTGTTCGGGCAGGGCCACTGCCCGCGAGGAGTTGGTACATTTTCTCAGTAACTGCATCAGTTTTCTCTGGGTGCTCCAGTTTCCTCTCACTTTCCAACCATGCACAGGTTAAGGTTACTGAGCTGTGCGCATACGACGCTGGCACCCGAAGGGTGGCGATGCTTCTGGGCTGCACCCAGCACATGCTCGGACTGTGTCGGCCATTGGCACAAGTAACACATTTCACTACAACGCACACAGAATGCTGGAGGCTCTCGGCAGGTCAGGCAGCATCTGTGGAAAAGAGTACAGTCAACGTTTCAGGCCGAGACCCTTCGGCAGGACTGAGAAGGAAAGGGGAAGATGGCAGAATAAAAAGGTGGGGGGAGGGGGAAGGGGCTAGCTGGAAGGTGATAGAAGAAGCCAAGTGGGACAGTCAAGGGCTGGAGAAGAAAGAATCTGATAGGGAAGGAGAGTGGACAATAGGAGAAAGGGAAGGAGGAGGGGACCCAGGGGAAGAAATAGGAAGGTGAGAAGAGGTTTGTTTCAATGTATGTTTCGATGATTTGATAAACATGAGACAAATAAAGCCAATCTTTATCTTAAACAGAAGAGGTTTTGTACTTGCTGGAAATCCAGCACGTGTCCTGATGAAGGGTGTCAGCCCGAAACATCGACGGTTTATTCATTTCCGTAGACACTGCCTGACCTGCTGAGTTCCTCCAGCATTTTGTTTGTCACTGATCATGTTTACCCAATGACGGGCAAGGATCATGCAAAACTTCACACCAGGGGTCAACAGAAAACTGATGTGAAGGTCCCAGTCGACAAAGTTTAGTGCAGGGCATCACTGGATAAATGTTTCATCAAGTCCTCCAGTGATGGCAGACACCTACCTGGCCCAGGGTATCATCTTCAATGCCAAGCCACGGCTGATACAGAACCCAGCACCTCCCGTGGCAAACCAAAAGTGCACCGATTTCTGTAAAAATAAGAACAAACATTCTTATCCTCCTCGCTCCAGAGAAAACAAACCCCTCTTCTCTGATCTGTCCAGGGAAAATAGACCCCATTTCTCTGATCTCTCCTCATAACTCTTGACCTCACAATTAACCTTGCCATGGTCCAGACACCTTGTCTGCCTGCTCTGCATTTTCTCAGCTACTGTAACAATTTATTCTGCATTCCCTTATTGTTTTCCCCTTGATGTGATGAAATGACCTGTGTGGACAGTGTGTTTCGGGCGCCAAGGTAGCGTCGTGCTTAGCGTGACACTATTACAGCTCGGGGCATCAGAATTCAGAGTTCAGTGCCAATGTTCTCTGTAACGAGTTTGTACGTCCTCCCTGTGGAATGCGTGGGTTTTCCCCGGGTGCTCTGGTTTCCTCCCACAGTCCAAAGGCGTACTGGTTAGTACGTTAAATTGTCATTATAAATTGTCGTGCGATTAGGATAGGGTTAAATTGGAGGTTGCTAGGCAACGCGGCTCAAAGGGCTAGAAAGGTTTATTCTGCATTGTATCTCAATAAATTTAATAAAGCAATGTTTTTTCTATATATGTACCAATTTATCAATTCCTACTGGTACGTCTAAAACCTCCTGTTATTTATCCAGAACCTGTTGATCTTTTTTACTTTTTCTTTCTCTTAACGCTACTGTGTCTTGGGTGCCTGACCACTGGCACAGTCCTCATATTCCTCATTGGTCACGTGGTCCTCATGGTCACATGGGCCAAAGGGCAACATGATAGATAGCAGCTCGCATAATGCTTCATGGCACCAGTGATCAGGGTTCAATTCCTGCTGCTGACTGCAAGCAGTTTGTACATTTTCCCCATGACTGTGTGGCTTTCCTCCCACATTCCAAAGATGTATGGGTTGGGGTTATTGAGTAGTGGGCATGCTGTGCTGGTGGGGCTGCCCCCAGTGCATCGTCGGTCTGCATTGGTCATTGACACAAGGTGGTGCATTTCACTGTATGTTTCGACGTAAGGTGACTATTTTCACTCTAATTTTCACTATGGATGTCCAGTCCCTATACCTCCACCTCCCATCTGGAGGGCCTTAAAGCTCTTCCTTTCCTTTCTGGACAGCAGACCCAACCAGTTCCCCTCCAGCAGCACTCTCTGACAGAACTAGTCCTCACACTCAATATCTTCCCCTTCCTCCAAACGAAAGGTGTAGCCACAGGCACTCGCATGGGCCCCAGCTATGTCTGTCTTTTTGTCAGCTACGTGGAACAGTCTGTGCTTCAAGCCTACACTAGTATCACTCCCCAACTCTTCCTATGCTACATTGACAACTCCTATCAGATTCCCCCTTCTCCACCACTCTTTCTCTTTCAACAATCAACTTCCCAGCTCTTTACTTCACTCCCTCCCCACTCACAGTTTCACCTATCACCTGCCACCTTATACTTCTTCCTCCCCTCCCCCCACCTTCTTACTCTGACCTCTCTTCCTTTCCAGTCCTGATGAAGGGTCTCGGCCCAAAACATCAACAGTTTACTCTTTTCCATAGATGCTGCCTGGCCTGCTGAGTTCCTCCAGAATTCTGAGTGTGTTGCTTGTGACTAATAAAGATAAACTTTTTTAATCTTTGGTATTGTATTGACAAGGGCCCCTTTCAATCACAGAGGGGGTTTGATTGGTTGGATGGTTCTAGGCTTTATATCTTTCATGCCCTTTCCCTTGTTCCTTAGACTGAACACCTCCTTCACCTGGTTCCACCTGACCCATATACCTGGCATTCTCCTCTCTCAGTTCACCTATCCTATCCCCTCTTCCATCTGGTTCACTATCAGCCCCTCATCCCTCCCTCATTTTGTTCCACCTATCACCTATGACCTGCCTTCCCCTTCCTTCTCACTTATATATAGCGACTATCCCGCCTCTTGTACTGTCAATGCCGAAGCAGGAATTGTTGACCACCCCTTTGCCTCTTCAGATGTTACTTGACCCTCCAGCCTGTTATTTTTCCACTCCAGATTCCAGCATCTCCAGTGGCCGCTGCCATCGGGAAGGAGGTACAGGAGCCTCAGGACTTACGCCACCCAATCCAGGAACAGTCATTACTCCTCAGCCATCAGCTCTTGATAATCACTCAACTTCACTCGCCCTATCACTGAACTGTTCCCACAACCTTTTAAGGACTCTTCAACTCACGTCCTCAATATTTATTGTTTATTTAATTATTTTTTTTCTTTTGTATTTGCAGAGGTTGATATCTTTTTCATATTGCTTGTTTGACATCCTATTGGGTGCAGTCTTTCATTGATTCTATTGTGTTTCCTGTATTTACTGTGAATGCCTGAAAGAAAGTTAAGCTTAGGGTTGTATACTGTGACATATATGTACCCTTGTTAATAAAATGAAGCTTAGGGTTGTATATGGTGACATACATGTACCTTGTTAATAAATTTACACTGAACTTTTGTGCTGTCTTTCCCCATATCCTTGCTACCTGCACCTAAACACTTCTGCCACTAGATGGAGCTTCATCCAACACCAACACATCACAAACTAACACACAAACACACAAGAGAGAAGAGAAAGGAGCGGGAACCGGCCTCTCGGTCTCTCGGTTCTGTCCTACTAATTCAATGAGATCATGGCTGACCAACCCCAGGTCTCATCACCCTATCGCTCAGTTCCCAGATCCCACATACTTTAAGAAGACCACTATCATCCCGGTACCTGAGAAAACCAAGATAACGTACCTAGACAACTGGCAACCTGTGGCCCTGACACGTACCATCATGAAGAGCTTGGATTTCAAAGAGAGATTTCACAAACTACCTTGATTGATGATTTTGCATCTTATCATTTACCTGCACTGCACTTTCTCTGTAACTGTACACCTTATTCTGCACTGTTATTGTCAAGATTGAAGATTGTTTAATGTCATTTCCAGTACACGGGTGTAAAGGAGAACAAAATAATTGTTACTCCAGATCAGAGTACAAAAAAAACACAACAAGGAAAAATAATTTTAAAAAACACGATGAACATGTAAATGGATAAGAAAACTCATATACACTGATTGATTGCATGTCCATAAAGTAATGCTAGGCACAGGTGTGTCTGTACATAAGGAGAGTCTGACGGGAAATGATAAAGTAGTGGTGGTTGGGGATGTGGAGAGGTGGGTTAGTGGGTGGAGGTGTTGATCAGCCTTACTGTTTGGGGAAAGTAACAGATTTTGAGTCCAGTAGTCCTGGCATGGACTCTGTTTTGTTCTACCTCAACGTACTGTGAAACAAATGCAGAACGTAGAATATAGAACAGTATAGCACGGGAACAGGCCATTTGCCCCACAATGTTGTGCTGAACTAGCTAAAAAGCAAATCAAATGTCCATATCCCTCCATCTTCTTCACATCCATGTGTCTATCCAAATGTCCCTTATAAGCCTCGAATGTATTTGCCTCTACCATCATACCAGGCAGTGCATTCAGGCATCCACCATTTTCTGAGTAAAAAAACTTACCCCTCACATCCCCCTTGAATCGACCCCCTCTCATCTTCAATGCATGGCCTCTGACATTTGAACCCTGGGAAACAGATACTCTCTGTCCACTCCATTTGTCATTGTCATAATCTTGTAAACTTCTATCAGATCTCCCCTTAGCCTCCAATGCTCCAACAAGACAATCCAAGTTTATCCAGCCTCCTGTGATAGCGCATGCCCTCCAAACCAGGCAGTGTCCTGGTAAATCTCTTCTGCACCCTCTCCAAAGCCTCAACGTCCGTCCTATCTTGGGGCAATCAGAACTGTATGCAATACTTCAGATGCGGCCCAGCCAGAGTTTTACAAAGTGGCGACATAACTTCCTGACTCAAACTCAGTGCCTTGACTAGTAAAAGCAGGGATGTGCATGGACAGGGTCTTCACTGTATCTGGGTGGATGTGACAGTGATGGTATAACAGCACCAGCGACCTGGGTTCAACTCCATCGCTGTCTGTGAGACGGTTGTGCGCTCTCCCGAGACCGTGTGTGGGTTTTTTCTGGATGGTCTGGTTTCCTCCCACATTCCAAAGACTAATGAGGTCATGGTGGCTTGAGTGTAATTGGGTGACGCGGGCTCGTTGGACCAGAGGGGCCTGTTACTGTGCTGTATCTCTAAATAAATAAATCCATTATGCAACAACAATTATCTACCTTACTTTAGAGGATTCGGCCTCCACGACACGACAGGGTATAAAACTCCAGAGATTCACCATTCACTGCGAGAAGAAATTTCTACGCCGCTCAGTTTTAAATGCTTGGTCTCTTAGCCTGGAAAAATGTAGCCTCCTTCACAATTCTCCCATTGATGAAAATACCTCAGCATACCTACGCCATCGTACGGTACAGAAATAGGTGGAAGGGGGTGTTGTGATGAGGACGCTGTGTGTTACGGTCACGTGCAGAGCCACCGACAACTCCAAGCCATGATGCAGAATTAAGTTTTTCACTGGGCCTCGATCCTCCAAGAGAAGCACACACCTTATCGTAGCATTTGGAGGCTTGTGTGCTTCAATGACCCGGAGCTGAAGTCAGGGCTTAATGCTATGGCTCTTGTAGGGTCACTATTTTCTAAATGGGTAGAAAATTCAAAAGTCAGAGGTACAAGGGGGACCTGGGAGTCCTTGTGCAGGATTCCCTAAAGGTTAGCCTGCAGGTTGAGTCGATGGTGAGGAAGGCAAATGCAATGTTAGCATTTATTTCGAGAGGACGAGAATATAAAAGCAAGGATGTAATGCTGAGGCTTTATAAAGCACTGGTCAGACCACACTTGGAATATTGTGAGCTGTTTTGGGGCCCTTAGCTGAGAAATGATGTGCTGGCACTGGAAAAGGCCCAAAGGAGCTTCATGAGAATAATTCTGGGAATAAAAGTCTGGATAGGTACATGGCTGGGAGGAGAGGTATGGAGGGCTATGGTCTGGGTGTGGCTTGATGGGACTAGGCAGTTTTGCACAGACTAGACAGGCAACACTACATTTCTGTGTTGTTGTGCTTGATGACTCAATAACTCTTCCCTCATTCTCCTACGCTCCAGGGAATGAAGTCTTAAACTTTCCTTATAACTCAGGTCCTCAAGTGCAGGCAATGTCCTTGTAAATTTTCTCCCTGCACTCCGTGCAATTAGTAAACTTTTTTAAGATTGGCTTTATTTGTCATATGTACATTAAAGCGTATGTGCGTTTTAGCCTCACATCAAGTCAGTGAGGATTGTGCTGGGTGCCATGCTTCTGTTGCCAACAAAGCATGCCCGAAACAAATTAATCCTCACTGGTACGTCTTTGGAATGCAGGAGGAATCCGGAGCACCTGGAAGAAACCCACACAGCCACAGGGAGGATGTACGAATCCTTACAGACAGTGGCAGGAATCAAACCTTATCGGTGATCACCAGTGCTATAAAATTACCGCACTAGATGCTACACTACCGTACCGCGCCGAGTGAAACTTAAATTCCAGTGGGATTCCTGTCGCTTGGAAATCTGGAGCCACTCACCGTTTTATTGTTGGGCAGTTTCTCGGATGCCTCAATTGGCCGGTCCAGGCTGGGCTTTCCCACGTAGACGTCCTGCGTCAGGGGGAAGCTGGACAGGAGCTCGAGCAGAGCGCGGACGTTGACGTAGTTATCGTCGTCAACGTGGCAGAACCACCTGGAGAGAGGGGCAGAGAGAAGAGGGGCGGGCGTAAGGGGGCCATCAGAGTAAAGCCCTCCCCATCACTGAGTACACCTACACAGAGCACTGCTATTAGGAAAGAGGTACAGGAGCCTCAGGTTCAGGAACAGTCAACCATCAGGGCTCCTGAACCACAGCGAATATCTTCACTTGCCCCAACTCTGAACTGCTCCCACAACCAATGGACTCACTTTCAAAGATTCTTCATCTCATGATCTTGATATTTAATATTATAATCATTATTATTTGCTTTGTTATATTTTGCACATTGCTTGTTTGCCTATCCTGTAGGGTGCGGCCTTTCATTGATTCTATTATATTTCTTAGGTTTACTGTAAATCCCACAAGATAATGAATCTCAGGGTGACATATGGTGACATATGTACTTTTATTATTAATTTACTGTACTCTGAACTTTGGTGTTGACATTCTCCATGTCCTTGCTACCCTCCACCACTAGATGGCGCTTCATGCGGCTATGGCAGCACCTACATGCCGCAAACTAACGCACAAGCGCATGGGAGAAAAAGGTGTAGGAAACGGCCACTCAGCCCTTCAGTTCTGTCCCACTGTTTTGATGAGATCCTGTCGATTCAATGAAATCATTGTTTATCTGCCCTGTTGAGTACAGGCCTTTCATCTATCCTATTGTTTCCTGTATTCACTGTGAATGCCTGCAAGAAAATGAATCTCGGGGTAGCATGTGTGTACTTTGATAATAAGTTTACTTTGAGCTTTGACTTTTGAAGAGTGGGCTGCCAACACTCAGAGCTGCGAGAGGGTGTGGGTGGAAGCGGATGGAAGTCAGGGTCAGGGAGAAAGGCGTGGGTCCAATGTGACTTCCCCTCACCCAGATGGAGGCCCCAATGAGCTACTCAGGGCAAAGCTCCCCCAATGAAGCCAGTGCGAGGGCAGAGTGCGGACACCAGTCCCGATGGGGAAGGGGAACTCAGCGGGCGGCTGGCCAGTTTGTGGAGGGGTGAGGTCGGCAAGTGTGCAAGTAGTGTGTGGAGTGTGCCAGAGAGTGGTGGAGTGTGTGTGAGAGGACACAGGGAATGGCCTGTATGGACTGCAAGCATACAATGCTTATCGCTGTATCTCAGTAAAAGGAAAAATAATCCTCGGAGAGAAAGGAAGTAAATGGATATGGGACTGATGCATTCCATTGGGATTTTCCCTCTCAACTCCACTCTCCTGCCCTCTCCCGTAACCTTTGATGCCCTTACAAATCAAGAAACTATCAACCTGCGCTTTAAATATACACAAAGACTTGGCCTCCACAGCCGTCTGTGGCAATGAATTCCACAGATTCACCACACTCTGGATAAAGAATTTCCTCCTCTCTGTTGTAAAGGGATCTCACTCTATTATGAGGTTCTGCCTGCTGGTCCTAGAGTTGCTCGTTATATGAATCATCCTCTCCACGTCCACTCTCTCTCTCAGCATTTCTATAGGTTTCAATGAGATCCCCCCTCGTTCTTCAAAACTCCAGCGAATACAGGACTAGAGTCATCAAATATTCCTCATACATGAACCTCATCTGAACCCTGCCCACTACCAGCACATCTTTCCTTGGATGCTCCAACTCTGAGACTGAGCAGTGAATCTTTGCAATTTTCTGCCCTGCAGTGCTGTAGAGGCTTGATCCATTGCTGAGGTAGATATGGAGCCCAAAACAGAAATATTTCTGTGCCATATGGAGCTCGATGACTCTGTGAAGGGTGGGCGACAACTAGCCACTGTCTTCGCTGCCCCAACCCTGACGCTCCCTGCTCGCCTACAGTGCGTTGTTACCTCTGCCACACATCGCCCCAGTAACCTACCTTAGGCGTGATGCCACAAACACATCGAACTCCGCCGCCATCTTGCATGACAAGGCTTGGTGGCTGTGGGCAGAAGAGCAATTGGTATTGATGACCCGGTGACCTGTGAGAGGTTAGAGGTTAGAAGTAAGACATGGCCAGAGAGAGAGCGAATGATAACTGAAATTTCTTAGACAGAGTCAACGAGCACAGAACAGGCCCCTCAGCCCAAATTGTCTGTGCCAACTGTAATGCCCAGCAATCAGATCCCTCCTACTCGCATTTAGCCCCTGTCCCTCACAATTTCTCCTTTTCATGTACTTCTCTAGTTGCCTCTTAAATGTTGCTAATGTGTCCCTCTCAACCACCATTTCTGGCAGCTCATTCCTAATACGCAGCACCCTCTGCGTGAACTGTTGCCCCTGATGTTGCTTTTAAATCTCTCACCCCTGACCTTACATATGTGTACATATTCCGGCATCTTCCCCATCCCCCACCTGTTCCAGTCCCGATGAATGGTCTCAGCCTGAAATTTCAGCTGTTTATTCATTTCCACAGATGCTGCCTGACCTGCTGAGTTCCTTCAGCATTTTGCGTGTGTTGCTCCAGATTTCCAACACCTGCAGAGTCTCTTGTGAAACCTGTCCCCTCTTGCTCTCAACACACACAAAATGCTGGTGAACGCAGCAGGCCAGGCAGCATCTATAGGAGGAGGTACAAGCGATGTTTCGGGCCAGGACCCTTCGTCAGGACTAACTGAAAGAAAAGATAGTAAGAGATTTGAAAGCGGAGGGGGGGGAGGGGGAGATCCAAAATGATAGGAGAAGACAGGAGGGGGAGGGATGGAGCCAAGAGCTAGACAGTTGATTGGCAAAAGGGCTACAAGTCTGGAGAAGGGCGAGAATCATGGGACGGGAGGCCTAGGGAGAAAGAAAGGGGGAGGGGAGCACAGAGGAAGATGGAGACCAGGCATGGAGTTACAGTGAGAGGGACACACACTCTCTCTCTTTCTTTTCTCCCTCTGTCCCTCTCACAATAACTCCATACCTGCTCTCCACCTTCCTCTGTGCTCTCCTCCTCCTTTCTTTCTCCCTAGGCCTCCCGTCCCCTGATCCTCTCCCTTTTGCCAATCACCTGTCCCACTCTTGGCTCAATCCCTCTCCCTCCTGTCCTCTCCTATCAGTTTGGATCTCCCCCTCCCCCTCTCAAATCTCTTATTAGCTCTTCTTTCAGTTAATCCTGACGAAGGGTCTCGGCCCGAAACGTCGACTGTACCTCTCCCTATAGATGCTGCCTGGTCTGCTGTGTTCCACCAGCATTTTGTGTGTGTTGCTTGAATTTCCAGCAGCTGCAGATTTCCTTGTGTTTGCCCTCTTGCTTTCAGCACACCGTCCTTGGGAAAAAGACTGTGTGTTCTCCCTCACCCTGTCCGAGCTGCTCACGATCCCATAAGTACCCTCAGCCTCCTGCCTTCCAGGGAATAAACTCCTAGCCTCAGCAACCTCACAATCCTCCTTGTAACTCAGGCCCCAAGTTCAGGCAAATCTTTTCTGCACTCTTTCTAGTTTAATAACATCTCTGCTACACTAGGGTGACCAAATCTGTACACAATACCCACAACAGGGTCTCACCGATGTCATATATAAACAGCAACATAACTTCCCTACTCCTAAAACCAGTGAAGGCCAGCATGTCATTTTGAATTGGAATCGGTTTATTATTGTGTAATAGAACATACGGAGATTGTTTTGTACACTGTTCATACAGATCAGATCAATACACAGTGTATTGAGGGAGAACAAGGTAAAACAATAACAGAATGCAGAATAAAGTATAACAGCTACAGAGACGGTGCAGTGCTGGCAAACCATAACATGGAGGATCACAGCGACGTAGATGATGATGTCAAGAGGGTTTGGGTATAGTGATTACCGTGGCACGAGATATTCCGGAGCTTAGAGTTCAATTCCGGCACCATTCTGTCAGTCCTTCCCGTGGAATGAGTGGATTTTCCCTGGTGCTCCTGTTTCTTCCCACAGGCCGAAGACGTGCCAGGTGGGTTAACTGGGTGTTGTAAATTGTCCCGTGATTAGGTGAGGGTTAACCGGGGTTGCTGGTGCGGCATAATTCGAAAGGCCGGAAGGACTGATTCTACACGGGATCACTAAATAAATAATAAATATCACACGAGAGAACAATTTAATATCCTTATAACTGCAGGTCAGACCCTGTCCTTGGGCCTGGTGGGACGTGCTTTCAGGCTTTTGTATCTTCTGCCCGATGGAGAGGGGAGAAGAGAGAATGTCTGGGGTGGGTGGGGTCTTTGATTATTCTGGCTGCTTTACCGAGGCAGTGGAAACTGTATGCAGAGTCCATGGAGGGGAGGCTGGTTTCCATGATGTGCTGAGCTGTGTCCACAACTCTGTGATTTCTTAAAACACAAGAGATTCTGCAGATGCTGGAAATCCAGAGCAACACACAAAACAAAATGGAGGAACTCAGTAAGTCAGGCCGTACCTACAGAGCAGAATAAACAGTAAACGTTTTGGGCAGAGACTCTTCATCAGGGCTGGAAAGGAAGGGAAAAGGAGCACGAAGGAGGGGAAGGAGAAGAAGCTGGCAGGTGATCGATGAGGCCTGGTGAGGGGGAAGGAAGTCACATACAGTACTGTTGACAAACCAAGTTGTGATGGATCCAGGTAGAATGCTTTCTGTAGTTCACTAAGATTACTTGACAATAGTAAACCAATCTAACCAGCACAAACACTAATCACCTATCAAGTAAAGAGTTAGTCGCACCTGTCCTGATCTTCAGCTCCTCATCATCACCATCAGTGAAGATATACGTCTGGCAAAGAAGGAAAGAAGAACTGTTAGAAGGCAATCTACACTCAGGTGAGCCGGCCAAACAAAATACACTAGAATTCTCATCTTGTTATCCCATCCCCATCTGGTCCCACCCGTTACCAAGACCCCAACATTTCTATTTTATTGATTTTTATAATAACAGCAGGCCCCTCCGGCCCAGCGAGCCTCTGCCACCCAATTACACCCTGTGACTGGTTAACCTACTGAAGAGTAGATATATTTGTCACAAGTACAGCAAAACAGCAGGACCGAGTGAGATGTGTCGCCTCTGTCACTGTTCGCAATGTGCTGGGAGCAAAAGTCGCCACACTTCCAGCACCAACGTAGGACGCCCACAACTTACGAACCCTAACCTGTACGTCTCTGGACGGTGGGAGCAGACCGGAGCGCCAGGGGAAACCCATGCGGTCACGCAGAGAACGCACAAGCTCATTCCAGGCAATTTTCCACAATTATCTGATCGCTGACACTGTAATAGCCATCGTGCTGCCCCTAATCCGTACATCTTTGGACGGTGGGAGCAGACCGGAGTGCAGGGAAGAAACCCACAAACTCATGGGGAGAATGTACAAACTCCTTCCACACGGTACAGGAATTGAACCTGGGCCTTTGGCATTAAACTAACCACCACACTATTGCACTGCCCCCAAACGGTACCTCTTTGGAATGAGGGAGGAATCCCACGGTCACAGGGAGAGCCTAGAGACAGCAGCGGAAATTGAATCCGGGTCACTGGCGCTATGATAGTGTAAAGCTAACTGCTATGCCACCATGGCAAGTGTGGGAGGAGAGCACTGGGAGTGAAAGGGCTGATGGGGAAGAGCCATTGCCCTTAGTGCTTTGTAACCTCCCACTGGGTCAGAGAGGGGCCGCGGGTGAAACCCACCGGTACAAGGGGAAGGAGCTCACCTCACTACCCCTTAAGTATTGGGCCAGCATCTCGGGAGGAGCTTTGGTAACACGTGAGCTTGAGCAGTAACCATCATGGTCAGCTTTAAGCTGCATCTCCATCTGGTATGGGAGCAGCAACCATCAGACCAGAAGACCTGACAAAGGATTATGAGAACAGCCGAGAGGATCATAGGGATCTCCCTACCATCCATTGAGGATATTTACCAGGAGCGCTGCGTACACAGGGTCCTTAGTATTATTGAGGATCCCACCCATCCATCCAGCATCCCCTTTGACTTTCTCCCATCAGACAGGAGACTCCGATGCATAAAGACGAGAACGGGCTGGATGAGAAACAGTTTCTTCCCTCAGGCCATTAGGCTTCTGAACTTCCTGCTGCATCGTATTCGCAGTGTCCCCAGTTAACTTGTATTGAATCCTGCAATATTTAATTTATGCACTTTACTTGGTTTATGTATGCGCAATTCATTTGTAGATTTAATTCTCACTTTCCTAAGTTTTTGTATTATATTTGTGATATGTCAATGACTGTGCTTTACGCCCTGGACTGGAGAAACGTTATCTTGTCTGGTACTATACATGTATATAGTTAAACAACAATAAACTGGACCTTACTCGACATTCATCTTGGGCACAACCCTCCTCACCATCAAGAACATCTTCCTGAAGAGACGCCTGAAGGCAGCAGCCACCATTAAGAACCATCACCACCCAGGACATGCCCTCTTCTCATTACTGCCATCAGGGAGGGGGCACAGGAGGCTGAAGACACACATTCAACACTTAAGGAATAGCTTCTTCCCCTCCACCATCAGATTTCTGAATGGTCCATGAACCATAACCACTACCTCGTTACTCCTTTTTGTGAACTATTGATTTATTTTGTAATATATCATAACTTTATGCGTTTACTGAAACAGAAAGGATGTGAAACTGCACAACACCCACAAAATGCTGGGGGATCCCAGCAGGTCAGACAACATCTTTGGTGGGGAATAACCAGTCGATGTTTCAGGCCGAGACCCATCAGCTGAATTTTACAGACTCTGTCCTGGGATGAACTGATCAACAGGAATTCCAGGCAGAGGGAACACTGTAGGTGGGTCCTCCCCAACGTCTTCCGATGTCATCATGTCTAGGGTTAACAGGAATGCTCCCATGGGAGCTAGAATGGATGCAAAGGGCCACATTCTCTGTAAAAGAAGTGAAATCGGAGATCTGTGATCACTGTTCTGTTGGCCCAGGATGCCAGAGGAAGTGAAATTTCAAGACAGTCTTGAATATTCAAGCAATGGAGAGATACGTATGATGTGCAGGCAGAAGAGATCTACTTTAATTCATAATCGCGTTGAAGGCAGCCGTTGTAGGCCGACAGTCCTGTTCCTGGCCCTGGGCTCTATTGTACTATGTCCTACATCCTACCACATCACTGCTTCATTTTGAGGTTTGGGGTTGTCATAGTTGCAACGGAAATGTCTAACTAGGCACAGGGTTAGGCATACATCCTGTCTGTGAATATTGATTTCTCAAACTTCTGGTAATTACTTCCTCTTCCTCCATCTCTGTCTCCGTTCCCCATTATGGTTACTCTCTCAGCCCTTTGCTTCTCCTCACCTGGCCATCATCTCCCTCTGGTCCCCCCCTCCATTCCCTTTCTCCCACGGCCCACTCTCCTCTCCTTTAAGATTTCTCCTTCTTCAGCCCTTTACCTTTTCCACCTATCATCTTCCAACTTCTTACTTCATTCCTCCCTCCCCCAGCCACCCACCTTCCCCCTCACCCATCAGCTACACAAGAAAGTCTGCAGACAGGGGGGTGGGTTGGGCAACGTTGGGGGCGGGCAAGAAAGGGGAGGGTGAGGAAGGGAGCGAGGAAGGGGGGTGTCGAGAAAGGGAGCGAGAACAGGGTGGTCAACATGGTGGGGCGAGGAATGGGGGACAATGGGGAGGCAGGTGAGAGGGGGAAATCCGGATAGATTCAGTATAGGTCCCAGGCCACTGAAGTTAAATCCGAGGCATCCATGATTAAAATTCCTTTCCCTGTGAGAAACTGGAACTGCATTCAAATATTGACTCTTCACCTGCGTCCCAGTCTCAGTCCAGTGGCAGAGAGAGATCGCTTTGACTGATGCCGTGCTGGCCAGAGAGGGTCAAGTCAGTGGGACACTCGGATTTGAACATCTGCCTGCCCGCTCCCCTCCTCAGCCATCCACCCACCGCTCGCCCGCCTCCTCTCTCCCGCCCATTGTTGGACTGTCAGACTGTTTAACTGCGCTCTTCTCCACGCTTAATGAGCTGAACCTCTGACCTGAAAGAGGCGGCATTGTGAAGTGTGAAACGTCCTTTGTGACTCAGGCTGCGCAGTACAACGGCTGCTGCTGTGGTTATTCTGGACTCGTTCATGTCCAGGCTTAACTAATTGTCTGACACGTTTCTCTGCCTTCTGCTGCTCGCTGTATTTATTTAGAAATACAGCGCAGAACAGCCCCTTCCGGGCCGAACCACACCGCCCAGCAACCCCCGATTTAACCCTAGCTTAACCACAGGACAATTTACAAGGCCAATTAACCTACTAACCAATATGTCTTTTGACTGTGGGAGGAAACTGGAGCACCCGGAGGAAACCCACGCAGTCATGGGGAGAACATACAAACTCCACACAGACGAGCTTTGTCGAGCACCTCCGCTCCATCCACCAAAAGCCGTACGTCCAATGACCAAACATTTTAATTCCGATGTCCGTTCCCACTCTGACCTGTCAGTCCACGGCCTCCTCTTGTGCCATGATGAGGCCACCCCCAGGGTGGAGGAACAGCACCTTATATTCCACCTGGGTAGCCTCCTACCTAATGGCATGACTATCGATTTCTCCCTCCGGTAAACAAATTTCCCTCTCCCTGCCTTCCCCCTGGGTCCCCTCCTACTACCCTTTCTCCTATGGTCCACTCTCCTCACCAGCCTTCTTCTCCAGCTCTTTACCTTACCCACCTGACTTCATATATCACCTTCCAGCTATCCTCCCCCCCCCCACCTTTTTATTCTGGCGTTTCCCCCCCCCACCTTTTTATTCTGGCGTTCCCCCCCCCCACCTTTTTATTCTGGCGTTCCCGCCCCCCCACCTTCCTTTCCCATCCTGAAGAAGGGTCTCAGCCCAGAAAGTCGGCTGCTTATTCACGCCTATAGATGCTGTCTGACCTGCTGAGTTCCTCCAGCATTTTGTGTGTGTTGCTCTGCATTTCCAGCATCTGCAGAGTTCCTCATGTTTGTCATTACGGACAGAGACAGATTGAACTCTGAACTCTGGTGCCCCAAGGCTAATGTGGCGCCCATTCCTCCAATCTCCGTCCAGATCCCAGTCCGCTGCCGTTTGACAGACAAAATAAAGTCACCATCCAGATGTGCAGGAACCTCACAGAGCCCTTGGATTACTGACTGGCTTATCTGGCATAACACCCTTGGCACTGCATGCCTTCGTACGAGTGACCTTAAGTTTGTTCTTGTACGGAAGTACAGAAAACCTTTGCCTTGCATTCCATCCGTCGGTATCATTTCACTGAAACAGAGCATGGAGGTAGAACAAGGGAAAGTAATAACAGAATGCAGAATAAAGTGTTGCAGTTACAGAGAAAGTGCAGTGCAGGCTGACAGTAAGGTGCAAGGTCAGATCCAAGTAGAAGGTGAAGATAAGAAATATTAATTTTATTTGTCACATTTACATCAAAACATACAGTGAAATGCATCCTTTGTGTTAACGACTAATAGGGTGCGAGGACATGCTGGGGCAGCCTGCGAGTGTGGCCAGGCTTTTAGCGCCAGCAGAGCATGCTCACAATTTACTAACCCTAACCAGGCTTTAGGTGTTTCAGAAAGGACAGGGAGGGAGGCAAGAGAGGTGGGGACGTGGCACTGCTGATCAGAGATAGTGTCACGGCTGCAGGGAAGGAGGAAGTCATGGAGGGGTTGTTTACTGAGTCAGTGTGGGTGGAAGTTAGGAATAGGAAGGGGTCAATAATTCTACTGGGTGTTTTTTTCATAGACCACACAATAGTAACAGGGAGCAGATAGGGAGACAGATTCTGGAAAGGAGTAATAATAACAGGGTTGTTGTGGTGGGAGATTTTAATTACCCAAATATTGATTGGCATTTCCCTAGAGTGAGGGGTTTAGAAGGGGTGGAGTTTGTTAGGTGTGTTCGGAAGGTTTCTTGACACAATATGTAGATAAGCCTAGAAGAGGAAAGGCTGTGCTTGATCTGGTATTGGGAAATGAACCTGGTCAGCTGTCAGGTCTCTCAATGGGAGAGCATTTTGGAGATAGTGATCACAATTCTTTTTTTTATTAATTTTTAAGTGTTTCTACAATAGAACTACAGGAAAAAAAACATCAACAAAATGGAGATTTATACAGTGCAAAACAAACAGTGATCACAATTCTATCTCCTTTACCATAGCATTGGAGAGGGATAGGAACAGACAAGTTAGGGAAATGTTTAATTGGATTAAGGGGAAATATCAGGCTATCAGGCAGGAACTTGGAAGCATAAATTGGAAACACATGTTCTCAGGGAAATGTACGGAAGAAATGTGGCAAATGTTCAGGGGATATTTGTGTGTGATTCTGCGTAGATACGTTCAAATAACACAGGGAAAGGATGGTAGAGTACAGGAATCGTGGTGTACAAAGGCTGTTGTAAGTGTAGCCAAGAAGAAAAGAAGAGCTTACAAAAGGTTCAAAAAACTAGGTAATGATAGAGATCTAGAAGATTATAAGGCTAGCAGGAAGGAGCTTAAGAATGAAATTAGGAGAGCCAGAAGGGGCCATGAGAAGGCCTTGGCAGACAGGATTAAGGAAAAACCCAAGACATTCTACAAGTACATGAAGAGCAAGAGGATAAGACGTGAGAGAAAAGGACCAATCAAGTGTTGAAAAGTGTGTATGGAATCAGAGGAGATGGCAGAGATACCTAATGAATACTTTGCTTCAGTATTCACGATGGAGAAGGATCTTGGCCATTGTAGGGATGACTTGCAGTGGACTGAAAAGCTTGTGAATGTAGATATTAAGAAAGAGAATGTGCTGGAGCTTTTGGAAAACATCAAGTTGGAAAAGTCACCAGAAACGGATGGCATGTACCCCAGGCTACTGTGGGAAGTGAAGGAGGAGATTGCTGAGCCTCTGGTGATGATCTTTGCATCATCAATGAGGACAGGAGAGGTTCCAGAGGATTGGAGGGTTGCGGAAGTTGTTCCCTTATTCAAGAAAGGGAGTAGGGATAGCCCAGTAAATTATAGACCAGAGAGTCTTATTTCAGTGGTTGGTAAGTTGATGGAGAAGATCCTGCGAGGCAGGATTTATGAACATTTGGAGAGGCATAATATGATTAGGAATAGTCAGCATGGCTTTGTCAAAGGCAGGTCGTGCTTTACGAGCCTGATTGAGTTTTTTGAGGATGTGACTAAACACGTTGATGAAGGTAGAGCCATAGATGGATTTTAGCAAGGCATTTGATAAGGTACCCATACAAAGTTTATTGAGAAAGTAAGGAGGCATGGAATCCAAGGGGACATTGCTTTGTGGATCCAGAACTAGCTTGCCCACAGAAGGCAAAGAGTGGTTGTAGACAGGTCATATTCTGCATGGAGGCCAGTGACCAGTGGTGTGCCTCAGAGGTCTGTTCTGGGACCCCTGTTCTTTGTGATTTTTATAAATGACCTAGATGAGGAAGTGAAGGGATGGGTTAGTAAATTTGCTGATGACACAAAGGTTGGGGTGTTGTGGATAGTCTGGAGGGCTGCCAGAGGTTACAGCAGGACATTGATAGGATGCAAAACTGGGCAGATAAGTGTGAGGTGGTTCATTCTGGTAGGTCAAATATGATGGCAAAATATGGTATTAATGGTAAGACTCGGAGTGTGGAGGATCAGAGGGATCTTGGGGTCCAAGTCCATAGGACACTCAAAGCTGCTACGTAGGTTGACTCTGTGGTTAAGAAGTCATACGGTGCATTGGACTTCATCAATCATGGGATTGAGTTTAAGAGCCGAGAGGTAATATGCAGCTATACAGGACCCTGGTCAGACACCACTTGGAGTACTGTGCTCAGTTCTGGTCGCCTCACTACAAGAAGGATATGGAAACCATAGAAAGGGTGCAGAGGAGATTTACAAGGATGTTACCTGGATTGGGAAGCATGCCTTATGAGAATAGGTTGAGTGAACTCGGCCTTTTCTCCTTACAGCAACGGAGGATGAGAGGTGACTTGATAGAAGTGTACAAGATAATGACAGGCATTGATTGTGTGGCTTTTTCCCAGGGCTGAAATGGCTAGCACGAGAGGGAATAGTTTTAAGGTGCTTGGAAGTAAATACAGAGGAGATGTCAGGGGTAAGTTTTTTTTTTACATGGAGAGTGGTGAGTGCATGGAATGGGCTGCCGGTGGCAGTGGTGAAGGCAGAAACGACAGGGTCTTTTAAGAGACTCCTGGATGGATACATGGAGCTTAGAAAAATCAAGGGCTATGGGTAAGCCTAGGTAGTTCTAAGGTAAGGACATGTTCGGCACAGCTTTGTGGGCTGAAGGGCCTGTATTGTGCTGTAGGTTTTCTATGTTTCTATGCGTTTGGAATGTGGGAGGAAACCCACATGGTCACGGGGAGAATGACCAGATTCCTTACAGACAGTGGCAGGAATTGAAGCCCAGTTGCTGGCAATGTAAAGTATTACACTAACTGCCACACTACCGTGTGTGAGGTCCATCTTAACATAGCAGGAGACCTCCTGCACCAGCAGGAGAGAGATGGTCCTTGAGCCTGGTGGTACGTGCTTGCAGGCTTTTGGATCTTCTGCCCACCGAGAGGGAGTAAGTCGAGGATGTGCCGGCAGAGAGTGGAGACTGCTTTCTGTGATGTGCTCACAAGAAGATGGCCATTCGGAGGGTCAGTCAGAGCCCATCGGCCAGAGCCTGGGTCTGTGAATCCATGAGACTGCTAGAGGACAAAGCAGATGGGCTGCTCTGGGGTTAAAGGACTGGATATATGCATGGGTGGGAGGGTGGGGAGTACAGGATTTGATTTGCTGCTCTTGTTCATTGTTTGGCACATTCTATTTTGTTGTGTTCTATTGAGCACTGTGGGCAGGCTACACTCACTGGCCACTTTATTAGGTACACCTGCTTGTTAATGCAAATATCTAATCAGCCAATCACGTGGCAGCAACTCAATGCATCAAAGCATGCAGACATGGTCAAGAGGTTCAGTTGTTGTTCAGACCAAACATCAGTTAGTGAAACAAGTCTGACCTAAGTGACTTTGATTATGGAATGATTCTTGGTGCCAGACAGGGTGGTTTGAGTATTTCAGAAACTGCTGATTTCCTGGAATTTTAACGCACAACAGTCTTTAGAGTTTACAGAGAGTGGTGTGAAAAACTAAAAACATCCAGTGAGCAGCAGTTCTGTGGGTGGAAACACCTTGTTAATGACAGAGGTCAGAGGAGAATGGCCAGACTGGTTCAAGCTGACAGGAAGGTGACAGTACCTCAAATAACCACAACAGTGGTATGCAGAAGAGCATCTCTGAATGTACAACATTTCAGACTTTGGAGCAGGAGGTCACGAACATACACAGGGGCCACTTTATTAGGTACCTCCTGTCTGTTGGGACTGAAATGTGTGGTAACACTTGCGGGCTGCCCCCAGCACATCATTAGGTTGTGTCGGTTGTCAACTCAAATGGACACATTTCACTGTATGTCTCAAATTACATGTCAATCAATCAAAATCTGAACCCGAAGCTTCTATAGAGTTGCTTGCAGTCTCAGAGAGAGCAATTGCCATACCAAGCCATCATGTATCCTAATAGGATGCTTTCTGTGGTACATTGATATTTGACCAAGAGATAGGCCATTCAGCCCAACTGTTTCCTGCTGGCTTTATGTCCTCCTAGCCTACCACATTCAACCCTAAATGGCCATGCTAATTTTCCTCGTATCTCCAAAATCTTATCAAAGCTTCAACAAGCACATCCACCAGATTCTTCTTAGTAGTGCAGAATTAGGCCATTCGGTCCATCAAATCTGCTCCTCCTTTCTATCAAGGCTGATTTATTTTCCCCTTCAACCCCCTTCTCCACCATAACCTTTGACCCCCTGATTAATCAGGAACCTATCAACCTCCACTTTAAACATAACCAATGACTTGGCCGTTTGCACCAATGAATTCCACAGATTCACCACCCTCTGGCTAAAGAAATTCTTCCTCCTCATCACTGTTCTGAATGGATGTCCCTCTTTTCTGAGGCTGTGCCCTCTGGTCCGAGACTTACCCACCACTGGAAACATCCTCTCCAAGTCCATTCTATCTAGACTTTTCAGTACTCGATAGATTTCAATGAGATCCCATTTAATTCTTCTAGACTCCAGCGAGTACAGGCCCAGAGCCATCAAATCCTCCTCATTCCCGGGATCACTCTTGTGAACCTTCTCTGGACCCTGTCCAATGCAAGCCCATCCTTTCTGAGAAAAGGGCCCCAAGACTGCTCACCATACAAGTGCAAGCTGACCAATTCCTTATAAAGCATCACATCCTTATTTTAATATTCTAAATCCCATCAGTCCAGCCTCATCCCACGCATTCCCATCTCTCCTTGTATTTATGATTTCATTCACCTTCTAGGTACATATACACACACACACACACACACACACACACACACACACACAACATACCCCCACCCCACTGTGGTAACTTTTGTTCTCCCCCATTTCCGTTCCAAATTCAACTGTTTAAATTCTGTGCGTTAATCAACAATTTCATTTTGGCATAGAATTCACAGAAACACTTGCTTCTTCTGTTCCTGCACTCCTACTCCAGTTCAAGCTCTCCCCAAGTCTATATTCCACGTTGCCTTCTACTTCCAACACACCACTTCGGTCAACCACAAGCCGTCCTGCACAGCTTAGACATCAAACACCTTGTGGTTTCTCTTCTGGGTAACGGATTCTGTTGAGAGGCAGCAATGTGGATTGAAACACGAGCAAAGTGTGGAGACCTTGGCAGGGTCCATATATTCAGACTGAGACCCACCTATCCTGGACCCACTCCTCTTGGTGTCTCAACCAGAAAGAAGGGGCCTTCTCCTGGGGCGGACGGAAAGTGGAGGGGGCTGAGAGGAAGGTGGAAGTGGAGATGATTGAGGATGAAAGGGAACTAGATCAACATGGGAGAATGGGTGTGGATCAGTTGGTTCTTAGAGATGGGTAGACTAACGTTTATATAATCTGGGTAGCCACCAACCTGATGGCATGAACATCAATTTCTCTAACTTCTGGTAATTACCCCTTCCTTCCCCTTTCTCTCTTTTCTATTTCCCATCTGATTACCCTCTCACCTTTTCTCATCACCTGTCTATCACCTCCCCCTGTGCCCCTCCTCCTGCTTTTTCTCCCGAGGTCCACTGTCCTCTTCTGTCAGATTCCTTCTTCAGCTCTTTGCCTCTTCCACTCATCACCTCCCAGCTTCTTACGTCATCCCCTCCCCTCTCCACTCACCTTCCCCCTCACCTGGCTTCACCTCTCACCTGCCATCATGCAACTCTTCCTCCTCCTCCAACACCTCCTTATTCTGGCTTCTTCCCCCTTCCTTTCCCAACTTGATGAGGGGTCTTGGGCCAAAATGTAAACACTTTATCCCCCTCCATAGGTGCTGCCTGACCTGCTAAGTCCCTCCAGCATTTTGCGCGTTGCAAAAGAATCCCACCATTTATTTAGTTACTCCGAAGGCATTTCAGGGAAGTAGCTTTGAAAATGTTTGATTAATTTCGAGTGGAGGAGGTCATCGTAGATGTATGAGACTGGAGATGAGAAGTCAAATTGAAATGGGCAGCCACCAGGAGATCCTGCCTTTTGTGAGTTCCTCTAGGGGTGTGTGTGTGTGTGTGTGTGTGTGACTGACAGAGAGCGAGAGAGTGTGTGTGTGTGTGTGTGTGTGCGTGCACACGCGCACATTTCATTTCTTATGATTGACCTTCGAATACTCAGGAGATGATTGGATGAATGTTGTGCAGTTAAACCCTCGGCAAAAGTCCAGTTGCCTTGTCACAACACACAGCCCTCTGCAAAATCAAGCATCCCGGAGAGGAGTGATAAAGAAAGTGGGGACTCTACCTCGGGAAGGTCACTGGTTAATCCCCAGAGCCTTTGCTGATTAGGGACTGGATAAATCATTAGCATTTCTAGCTCGGTTTCCAAATAAACATCCTAAAAACAATTTGATGAGGAAAGTGTGAGAAGTGTTTATTTTTGACTGTTTTCGGGTGCATGAGCTGTAATGAAAGAGAAGTTCTCCGGATGCCAGATCAACTGCCTTGAACAACTTCCTTTTTTTGACTTGAATAAAGTCTGTAGGAAGTGCAAGAGTGGGGAAATAACAGGCCCATTTCCTCTTTTCTGCACGCTTCATGTCTAACCATGAGTGTGGGGTAGGGTGGGGCTTTTGGCGCTATGACTCACTCAGCACAGGCAGTAAAACGGAACTGAAGTCCCCTCTGTGAAGTTGCCTCAGCATTGAACATAGAACAGTACAGGAACAGGCCATTCGGCCCACAACGTTGTGCTAAACCAGCTAAAAAGCAAACTTAAAACACCAGAACTCTAATCCCTTCTGCCTACCTACAAAATGTCCAAATCCCTCCGTTGTCATTACATCCATGTGCCTATACAAACGTCTCTTAAAAGCTTCTATTGTATTTGCCTCTACCACCATACCAGGCAGTGCATTCCACATTTTCTGAGTGAAAACTTTACCCCTCACCTCCCCCTTGAACCTACCCCCTCTCACCTTTAACGCATGCCCTCTGGTATTAGACATTTCAACCCTGGGAAACATACTCTTTGTCCGCTCTTTCTAAGCCTCTCAAAATCTTGTAAACAGCCTCTGGTGCTCCAAAGAAAGCAACCCAAGCCTACCCAGCCTCTTGTGATAGCACATGCCCTCTAAACTAGACAGTACCCTGGTAAACCTCTTCTGCACTATCTTCAAAGCCTCAACACCCTTCCTACAGTGGAGTGACCAGAACTGTATGCAATACTCCAGATGTGGCCTAACTAGTGTTTTATAAAGTTGCAACATTACCTCCTGACTTTTCAACTCAATGCCTTGACTAATAAAAGCAAGTATTCCATAAACCTGCTTAACCACCTTATTGACCTGTATTGCCACTGGTTCCCAAGATGACATTCAGGGTGGAGAGGGGAATATTCTTTTACCTCCACCCCACAATCACTAAGGCAGAATACTTTTCAAATGCCTGTCTGAACGCTGAGGCATGGGAGTGTAACACTCCACAGCACCAGCGGCCCGAGTACCATTCCCACCACTGACTGGAAGGAGTTTGCACGTTATCCTTGCGAATGCTTAGGTTTCCTCCAGGTGCTCTGGTTTCCTCCCACAGTCCGAGGGTGTACCGGTTGCTAGGTTTATTGGTCACATGGGTATAAAAGGACAGCAGGGACCCACTGAACTAAAAGGGCTGGTTACTCTCCTTTATTTCGAAATAAACACTTAACTTTGTTAACTTTGTGGGTTGAATCACCTGCAGCTCAACATCACTAAGACAAAGGAGTTGGTGGTGGACCTCAGGAAGGTGAAAACACCCTGCATTCCTATCTCCATCAAGGGAACAGATGTGGAAGTCGTCCAGGACTACAAATACCTGGGAACTCACCTGGACGATAAATTAGACTGGGGCTCTGTACAAGAAGAGACAGAGCCATATGTACTTCCTGAGAAGGCCCCGGTCATTCAACCAGCTGCAGATGTTCTACGACTCAGTGGTGGCCAGCAATCTATTCTACGCTGTAGTCTGCTGGGGCAGCGGAGTGAGAGTAGCTGACGGCAAGAAGATCAATAAGCTCATCGGGAAGGCTGGTTCTGTTCTGGGGGTGGAACTGAATGCCCTGGTGGTTGTGTCTGAGAGAAGGATGCTGCAGAAGCCACAGAGCATTATGGACAATCCCTCTCACTCCCTCCATGACATTCTGGACAAACAGAGGAGCATCTTTAGTAACAAACTGATTCCGCCAAGGTGTACCACTGAACGTCACAGGAGATCCTTTCCCTCTGTGACTATAAAACCCTACACCACTCCTCCTCCTCAAGTATATAAGTTTATGGTTTCATTGCACATCTGTGTTTTGCTCTATTACTTTTTAATGCATATTTTATATTTTTTTGTACCTCGATGCTTATATTTTTTATTTTAAAGTATACATTTCTGACTGAGCAACAATAATTTCCTTCCGGATAAATAAAATTTTATCTTATCTTAACGATGACACGCTGAGTTCTGCCACTAGCTTTTCTTTTGCTCCAGATCGCAGCATTTGCAGTCTCTTGTGTCAGCAACATCTTTCAGGGACTGGAGTGGTTTGGGAAGGCTGGTCACCACCTCTACCTCCTCCAGGCAATGAGGCCTGGACAATTAATATTGTCTTGCCAGCTGCACCTGACAGCGAATATTAGAAAAGTAGCTGACATAATCCAAGGACAAATCAACTTGACTAATTCAAACATCTTCCACCACCAAACAACACCTTCCATCATCAAGAAACCCCCACCACCCAGGCCATGCTCTCTTCTCACTACTACCACCGGGAAGGAGGTACAGAATCTTAGGTCCCACACGACCAGGCTGAGGAACAGTTTTACCCTACAACATGAGGCTCCTGCACCAGCGTGGATAATCTCACTCACCCAAACTCTGAACTGATTCGACGACCTACAAACTCACTTTCAAGAACTCTTTACAACTCAAGTTCTCAGCATTATTTCTTTTATTTGGACAGTTGACTTCTTTTGTACATTGGTTGTTTGACAGGCTTTGATTAGGTATAGTGTTTCATAAATCCTATTGCATTTCTTTGTTTTTCTGTAAATGTCTGCAAGTAAATGAATCTCAAGATGGTATATGGTAGCATCTGAACCTCACTCATTCCTTGATGAAGGTTCTTGGCCCAAAATGGCGACTGTTTATTCCTCTCCATAGATGCTTTCTGACCTGCTGAGCTCCTCCAGAATTTTGTGTACGTTTCTCTGGACTTGCAGCTTCTGGAGAATCGCGTGTTTATGAGTCTGGGTGTAGGAGCTGGACAGTGGGGGTGATGGGAGATAGGAGTGTGGCTGTGGGGATCAGCCCATGCAAGTCGGTGTTGCCAGATTGGAGTGTGGGGTGTCTGTGATGGTTGGTGGCAAATGAGGGATTGGTTGGGGGATGGGAGACACAGTTGCCATGGAAGACAAATGCAGAAACTGAAACTGTCCAGACAGCTTTCTGGTTCTCTATGGCAGAGAATAGTTTGGGGTGAGCACACAGCAGCTGCACTCCTCTGTAACAGGATGTACCGAGCAGACACTGACACGAAGCCTGTCAGTGACGAGCCCGTGTCTGAGATACTGATCTGTTCACTCAAAACGCGACTGATGAAACAAACTGAATATTTTCCATTGCGTGTGTACGTGTCTCCTCTGATACATATCCCACGTGTGTGCCTTATCTGTTACACATCCTGCATCTGTGCCTTATCCATTACATATCCCGTGTGTCTCCTCCATTACACGTCCCGCGCACACCTCCTCCGTTACATGTCCCGCGCGCGTCTCCTCCGTTACACGTCCCGCGCATCTCCTCCGTTACACGTCCCGCGCATCTCCTCCGTTACACGTCCCGCGCATCTCCTCCGTTACACGTCCCGCGCATGTCTCCTCCGTTACACGTCCCCGTGTGTGTCTCCTCCATTACACATTCCCGTGTGTGTCTCTTCCATTACACATTCCATGCGTGTGTCTCCTCCATTACACATCCACTGCTCACGGGACTTCCCCTCCACGCAGTTAAAAACTAAACACATTGAATTGTCATGCATTCAGTAACTGAGCTTATTATGGAGAGTAGATTTTACAGCACAATACAGGCTATTCTGCCCTTCCGGTAATGCCCGTCTCTGGTAACATAGGAGGGTCGGAGCAGGAGTAGGCCACTCGGCCCCTCGATTCCATTCCACACAATCGTGGCGTACTCAGAGAAGGAAGCACATCGTGGCAACACCCACCGTCAAAATTCTTGAGCCACGCTCATAAACTGCTGGAGGCACTCAAAGTTCAATGCAGGCAGTCATTAAAAAAAAGAAATGATAGAATCCACGAAAATCTCCACATGACAAAGACCAACAAGCACCCAATGTGCGAGAAAAGAAGAAATTATGCAAACAATAAAAAACGTAAACAAATAACACTCAGAACATGAACCGCAGAGTCCTTGAAAGCAAGTCTGCAGCCACGGAGCCAGTTCATTGCCGAGGAGAGTGCCGATGGCTGCAGGCCACAGCTACAGAGTCGGTTCAGCACAGAGGCGAATGCCGATGGCTGAAGGCCAATCAGCAAGTCAGATGTAAACAGTCACCCTTTCAGACAGGGACCTTTCACCACAATTTGCTGATCTCCTCCAGCACTTTGTGTGTGTTGCCCAAGATTTTCAGCAGCCACAGAATCTCTTCGAACAGAGATGACGTCGAATTGCTTTAGCCAGAGGGTGATGAATCTGTGGAATTCATTGCCACAGGCAGCTGTGGAGGCCAAGACATTGGGTATATTTAAAGCAAAGGTTGATAGGTTCTTCATTAATAACGGCATCAAAGGTTAAGCAGAGATGGGGTTGAGAGGTAAAATAATGGTATGGCAGAGTAGACTCAATGAGCCAAATGGCCTAATTCTGCCCATATGACTTCTGGTCTCATGTCCAAAATCTGGCACCTGTTTGTTTTTATCATTGACTGATATCGGCAAAAGATGTTCACAACACCTGTGTCATTGTTAGACTGATGACTGCCGAAAGCACCCTATTTAGCTCAGACAACCCTGACTCTGAAACACTTCCGCCAACTGAACTATTGCAAGGAGATCAACATTGATACTCTCTCAGTCCCTACAAAGGCAACTCTTCCACATAAATAAGCTTTATTTGTCACATGTAGTCCGAAGCAAGGGGAAGAGCTTAGGAGGGTTAATGGCGCTTAACAGCAACTCCTTTGCTTTCCATCTTCAGAATCAGCTCTATTTCCATCTAAAATATCTCTATTTTTCCCTTTCAGGGTTCTTTTGAAGACCCAGACCTGGAGTTACACGCTGACTATGGTTCTTTGCGGGAATGGGACCCACTCTCGGGGTTTCACGAATGGGTTGTTCGGCACGCCAAGGGCTCAGCCTAAGAGCTTTGCTCGCCTGCGGAGGACCGAGATCTTGAGGCTCTGGAGATGGGGGGGCGGGGGGCGGGGGGGTGGGATCAGAGGTTGGTGCCTCTGCAGGAGATCAATGTGTCATTGTGTGCCCAGAGACCTGAGATCTTTGGACACAGAGCTTGGAAAAAGCGACGCAACGAACTTTTAACATCGTAAACCAGTGAGTTGTTTGTTATGTCTCCCCTCTCACTGTGAAACGGAGACACCGCTTTCTCCCTTATTAGGGAGAGAGGGAGCCTGTGGTATGTCGAATACCGGGTGAACAAGCAGTCTTTGGGGTAACTGCAAGTCTGAGTCATTGCTGTTGCTTCGCTTAGCTTGAGTGTTGGTAGCGAGAGCCGATGCATTTCTTTTGCCGGTGGGGGGAGGGGGGATCGTAGCTTGCTGCAGCTTACACGCAGGAGGGAGGGGAGCTGGGGGGGACTTTGGGGTTCTAATATCTAACTGTCGCTCATTCTTTGGGGCACTCCTCTGTTTTCATGGATGGTTGTGAAGAAAAAACATTTCAGGATGTAGATTGTATACATTTCTCTGACATTAAATGTACTTTAAAACCTTTTGAAACCTTTGAAACAGACTGAAATGCATTATTTGCATCAATAAACAACATGGTCAGCAGATGTGCTGGAAGCAGTCTGCAAGTATTGCCAAACTTCCAGCACCACCACTCACCAACCCTAACCCGTACGTCTGTGGACTGCGGGAGGAAACCGGAGCACCCAGAGGAAACCAGTTAGGTCACGGGGATGACGTACAAACTCCTTACAGTTAGTGGTATGCTATTCATGGTCACCAGACTTCCCAATACCACAACTATAACCGAAACCAGGAACTCCTTACAGACAGTGGTAGGAAATAGTGCTTCTCAGTAAACTAGTCAACTCCTGGCTGACAAGAACCACAAGTCCTCAATTCATGGTTTGCTTAATGGTTCTTGCAGATCTGGTGCCTGTGAAGAAGCTCTTGGCCAAAGAGAACCAGGACTGGAAGTGGGAGTCATGGGTTAAAGGTGAAAGGTGAAATATTTAAGGGGAATCAGAGGAGAATCTTCTTCATTCAGAGGGTGGTGAGAGTGTGGAACGAGCTGCCAGTGGAAGTGGTGGATGTGAGTTTGATTTTGGCATTTAAGAGAAGTTTGGATTGCTACATGGATGGGAGGTGTATGGAGGGCGATGGTTCAGTTACAGCTCAGTGGGACGAGGCAATTAAGTAGTTCGGCATAGACCATATGGACTGAGAGGTCCGTTTCTGTGCTTGTAGTGTCTATGACTATCTGACTCTGTTATCCGATCAGGGAGCTTCTGCTCTGGTGGGGTGCAACAGCGAGACTGGCATTGCCCAATCATCCACAATATCTGTGGACAGGTCTCACCAGTGTAAAAATCATGTATTGTCTTTATTTGTCACATGTACCTCGAAACATACAGTGAAACGTGTCATTTGTGTCAACAAACAGCACAGTCCGAGGATGGAATTCAATGCAGACAAGTGCAAGGAGTTGCAGGTCGGTGGGACTAGTCAGAGTCGGTCTTACACGGTGAACAGCAGGGCACTGAGGAGTGCAAAGCACAAGAAACTGGAACACCTGGAGGCAACAAATGCACTCATGGGGAGAGCATGCAAACTCCTTACAGACAGCAGCGGGAATTGAACATTGATGATGATGTAAAGCATTACACTAATTGCTACGCCACCATATGAAGAGTCACAAAACTGGGCAGCTTCAAATATCTTTCATCGCTATTTGCCATTTTTCAAATGGAGTATGACACAATGCCCCATTTTTTTTCAGAAAACACGTGCATTCTTCAAAATTTAATTCAACATTATAGGTTGCAATGCACATACAGTCCCTATAAAAAGTATTCACCACCCCCCCCCTTTGGAAGTTTTCATGTTTTATTGTTTTGCAATATTGGATCAGAGTGGATTTAATTTGGCTTTTTCACACTGATTAACAGTAAAAGACATTCATGTCAAAATGAAAATAGATCTATCTCTACAAAGTGATCAAAATTAATTACAAATATAAGACACAAAATTATTGATGGCATAAGTATTCATCCCCTTTAACGTGACACACCAAATCATCACTGGTGCAGCCAATTGGTTTTAGAAGTCACATAATTAGTTAAATGGAGATTACCGTGTGCAGTCAAGGTGTTTCAACTGATTGCAGTAAAAATAGACATGTATCTGGAAGGCCCAACTGCTGGTGAGTCAGTATCCTGGCAAAAACTGCACCATGAAAACAAGGGCACACTCAAGGCAACTCAACTAAAAGGTTATTGAAGAGCACAAGTCAGGGGATGGGTACAAGAAAATTTCCAAGTCACTGACTATCCCTTGGAGTACAGTTAAGTCAATCGTCAAAAAAATGGAAAAAATATGGCCCAGCTGTAAATATGCCTAGAGCAGGCTGTCCTCAAAAACTGAGTAACTGTGCAAGAAGGGGACTAGTGAGGGAGGCCACCAAGAGACCTATGACAACTCTGGAGGAGTTACAGCTTCAATGGCTGAGATGGGAGAGACTGTGCCTACAACTGCTGCCCGGGTGCTTCACCAGTTGCAGCTTTATGGGAGAGTGGCAAAGAGAAAACCACTCTTGGAAAAAAAAACTCACATTAAACCTTGGCTAGACTTTGCCAGTAGGCATGTGGGAGACTCTGAAGTCAGCTAGAAGGTTCTATGGTCCGATGAAACCAAAATTGAGCTTTTTGGCCATCTGACTAACTGCTATACCATGTAGCTTGGTGGTGGCCGCATCACGTTATGGGAATACTTCACTGCCACAGTCCCTGGAAGGCTTGTGAAGGTAGAGGGTTAAATGAATGGAGCAAAATACAGGGAAATCCCAGAGGAAAATCTGATGCAGTTTGCAAGAGAACTGCGATTTGGGAGAAGATTTGTTTTCCAGCAAGACAATAACCTCAAGCACAAAGCCAAATCTACACAGGAATGACTTAAAAACAACAAAGTTGATGTCCTGGAGTGGCCAAGTCAGAGTCCAGACTTCAATCCAATTGAGAATTTGTGGCTGGACTTGAAACGGGCTGTTCACTCATCATCCCCATGCAATGTGACAAAGCCTGAACAGTAAAGAAGAATTGTATTGTCCAGATAGAGACCTATCCACACAGACTCAAGGCTGTAATTGCTATCAAAGGTGCATCTACTAAATATGACTTGAAGGGGGTGAATACTCCTTACAGATACTGTAAATGTCTTTAATAAACAAAACATCTCATGGCATTTCACAGGAGATGGAATCTGACTCAAAGCTGAAAAGCAATACTGGCGGGTATATCTCAACTGAGTCTCAGTGGCCAGACCTCTCTTTCAAACCAGGTGTTAGGTGAAAGTTGTCTTTGACAGACTTGACCACAAACTTTGAATCCCCTTCTCTCTTTTCCTATTCCCCATTCTGTCTCCCCTTCTACCCTTCCTCTTCTCCACAACTGCCCATCATCTTCCACTGGTACTCCTACTCATTCCCTTTCTTCTGTGGTCCTCTCTCCTCTCCCATCAGATTCCTTCTTCTTCAGCCCTTTACCTTATTCACCTATCGTATCCCAGTTTGTCACTTCAGCTCCCCTCCCTTTTCCCCTCACCTGGTCTTGCCTCTCACCTGCTGGCTCCCCCTCCCACTTTTTTTTTTATTCTGGCTTCTTCCTCCTTCCTTTCCAGTCCTGATGAAAGATCTCAGCCTGAAACATTGACTGTTTATTCCCCTCCATAGACGCTGCCCGACCTGCTGAGTTCCTCCAGCATTTTATTTATTCAGAGATACAGCATAGTTACAGGCTTTTCCGACCCAACGAGCCCACGCCACCCAATTACACCCATGTGACAAATTAACCCACTAGCCTATTCTTGGAATGTGGGAGATAACTGGAGCACCCATGTGGCCACGGGGAGAATTTTGTGTGTGCTGTTTCCTTGTCCTGTTACTACAGAGAGACGCTGGGGATCATCACCTTGTCGTGGTGGAGAGGCTCATGAGTTCCTGAGATTTCGAGTGTGATGCCGCCTGGTAGGGTCACCCATGGCAGGAAGTTCAAGGGATGGTTCCGAACAAAGAACAGTCCAGGCAACACCTCAATGATGGCTGGCGGAAGATGGTGACACATCACAACAGCAGTGAAGGTGGAAGAAGGCTGCAGCCGTGAAGAGTACCCAGTCATTAGGGGTTCTTAACTTTTAAGCCACAGACCCTGATCATGAACCAATGGGTCCGTAGATCCCAGGCTGGGAACCTCTGCATTAGAACGATGCCCCTGGACCCTGACCCTGATCCTGATCTATCAAAGACCACGTGCTGGCTGCCCGTACATCCGCCTCCCCAAGTTAAGCAAAGTCACACACAGGAGGTCCCCATTAAGGGAATAACCCGAAAGGAGAGCATCATACTCAACTCGAGTGTTCATACCACTCTACTACAACCAGGCTCAGAGCTCTGGGAACATGTCCACAACCGGGAAATTGGTTTATTAATGTCACGTACCAAGGTCTGAAAATAGAGTGAAAAATCTTTGTTTTGTTTGCCATCCTTACAGATCACCTCATCCTATCAACACATTGAGGTGGGACAGGGAAATCAGTAACAGCAGGGGTCCCCAACCTTTTTTGCGCTGCGGACTGGTTTAATATTGACAATATTCTTGCAGACCGGTCGATCGGGGGGTGGGGGGGAGTAAGGCTGCCAACGGACAAGAGTAGCAATCAAATGCGTTGAGCTTACCCCGAGAAAGACTACAATGGCCATGAAGCCTTGTACGGGCACCAGTGCACATGCGTGAGTTGCGCATGCCTGTACGTGCCGATTTTTTCTACAAATCATTTTTGGCGATTCTGTTCGGGGGGGGGTGTTAATCACGACCGGAATATAGGTGATAAGTGACTAATACACTCAATTTCATTTCTAAAAGGGTTTATCTAACAAATTTAATATTAAATACACAACGCATATTTTCCTCACATGAATATAGCAATAAGTCAATTATCAGGGGAGGACAGGGGAGCTTGAAGTAAGTGTTGAACAAACAAACAGTAGAAGTGGTAGAGGCAGGTTCGATATTATCATTTAAAGAAAAATTGGATAGGTATATGGACAGGAAAGGAATGGAGGGTTGTGGGCTGAGTGCAGGTCGGTGGGACTAGGCGAGAGTAGCGTTCAGCACGGAATAGAAGGGCAGAAGATCGCCTGTTTCCGTGCTGTAATTGTTATGTGGTTATATAAGTAACTCAATAGCATCATAACATTTTAAGTAACGTTTGGATATTAAACACACAGCACATATTTTTCCCGTATGAACATATAAAACCACACCAATATCGTTGAATCAGTGGGAACCCTGGGCTTGTTTCCCTGCAACAAGACGGTCCTATCGAGGGGTGACGGGAGACAGTGATACTCGAAGGGGGTTCCTTATGTCCAGTCTATTCCGCAATTTGGTTTTCGTTGCATTCATTGCAGAGATATGTTGGAAATGGAAGCAATGTTTTTGGTGCTTTCCTGGCTATCTCAGGATATCTAGCCCTGACTTTGGTCCAGAATGCCGGCAGAGATGTTATGTCAAACATACTTTTCAGCCCGCCGTCATTTGCAAGCTCGAGGAGTTGATCTTCTTCCCTCGTTGACATGGATTAATGACCTTGCATGCGCAATGGCTCAACGGTGGGCATGACAAGGAATGAGGAAAGGTGCAGCTGACTCCTATTGCCAAATCGGTACCGGTCCGCGGCCCGGTGGTTGGGGACCGCTGAGTAACAGAATGCAGAATAAAGTGTTCCAGTTACAGAACAAGTAAAGTGCAGGCAAGCAGTAAGGTGCAAGGCCATAACGCGGTAGATTGCAAGGTCAAGATTTCCTGTTACGGTACTAGGGGTCCATTCAATAGTCTATTAACACTGGGATAGAAGCCTAGTGGTACATGCTTTCAGGCTTTTGTATCTCAAGTCCGGTGGGAGGGGGGAGAAGAGTGTATGTTCATGAAGGGTGGGGTGTTTGATTATGCTGGCAGCTTTACTGAGGCAGTGGGAAGTGTAGACAGAATCCATGGAGAGGAGGCTGGTTTCTGTGATGTGCTGAGCTGTGTTCACAACTCCCTGCCATTTCCTGCGGTCACGGGCGGAGCGGTTGCCGTACCGAGCCGTGATGTACTGTATCTGGATCGGATACTTTCTGTGGTGCATCAGTCAAAACTGGGGAGAGTCAAAGGGTGACATGCCGAATTTCTTTAGCCTCCTGAGGAAGTTGAGGCACTGCTACATGAGGTAAGTGTTTTATTTTATTTTTATTTAGCGATAAAGAGGTCCTTTCAGCCCTTGGAGCTGTGCCGTCCAGCAACCCTGACAACCCCCAGTTTAACCCTAACCTAATCATATGACAACTTACAATGACCAATTAACCTACTAACCAGTACTTCTTTGGACTGTGGGAGAAAACCAGAGCACCCGAAGGAAACTCACACATTCCACGGAGAAGACGTACAGATTCCTTACAGAAGATGCCGGGATTGAACTTTGACTCCAACACCCCGAGCTGTAATAGTGTCGCGCTAACCGTTACGCATTTCAGGAACGTCAGCGTGATGTGCACACTCTGGTCGTATTAATGCAATGCATTGACACAATCATGAAAGAGGCACATCGGCAGCCATATTTCATGAGGAGTTTGAGGAGATTTGCTCTGTCACCAAAGACTCTCGTAAATTTCTACAGGGTGTACCGAGGAGAGTATTCTAACTGGTTTGGTATGGAGGGGCCACTGCACAGGGTTGCAGACAGTTGTAAGCTGAGCTAGCTCCATCACGGGCACTAGACCCCCCACCATCGAGGAGATGCATCCAACTTTGAGAATGTAAAAACATAAGAAACAGGAACAGGAGTCGGCCATCTGGCCCGTCGAGCCTGCTCTGCCATTCAATAAGATCATGGCTGATCTAGCTACGGACTCATCTCCACCTACCTGCCTTTTCCCCATAACCCTTAATTCCCCCCACCATGCAAAGATCTATCCACCCTTTAAGGCCCTCAGCATCCAGGACATACCTTCTTCTCAATACTACCATCAGGGAGGAGGTACAGGAGCCTGAAGACACACACTCAACATTTCAAGCACAGCTTCTTCCCCTCTGCCATCAGATTTCTGAATGGACAGTGAGCTCATTACTATTTTTGCTCTCTTTTTGCACTGTTTTGTAAATTTATTTTTATATGCACATCTTACTGTAATTTACAGGATTTTTAAAATATTGCAGTGTACTGCTGTCACAAAACAATTAATTGCATGACATATTGCATGCAGGTGATTCCGATTCAGATTCAGGGGTTCACCAGGGTGCTGCCTGGGTTAGAGAGTATGTGCTACAAGGAGAGAGTGGACAGACTTGGGGTGTTTTCTCTGCAGAATCAGAGGTTGAGGGGAGACCCAGTAGAAGTTCATACAATTATGAGAGAAATAGCAGAAGTCCTTTTCCTAACCATCTAATTCTAGAGGTCAGGGCTTTCAGGTGGGGGTACGGGGACTTTAAAGGGAATACGCAGAGAATAGTGAGTGTATGGTATAAGTGTGTGGTCCTAATTTTAGTCAGCTCCATCTTGGGTACTAGCCTACAAATTACCCGGACATCTTCAAGGAGCAGTGTCTCAGAAAGGCAGCATCCATTATTAAGGACCTCCAGCACCCAGGGCATGCCCTTTTCTCACTGTCACCATCAGGAGGTACAGAAGCCTGGAGGCACACACTCAGCCATTCAGAAACAGTTTCTTCCCCCCTGCCATCCAATTCCTAAGTGGACATTGAACCCGTGAACACTACCTCACCTTTACATTTATATATTATTTCTGGTTTTGCACGATTTTAAATATTCAATATACATGCACTATAATTGAGGTACTCAATTATTTTTTACTCTTTTCTTCTATATTATGTATTGCATTGAACTGCTGCTGCTTGGTTAACAAATTTTAGACACATGCCGGTGATAATAAACTTGATTCTGATTCTGAAGCAAATTCTATAACGGAGTTTACCAGGCGTTTATACGGACACGTGAATATACAGGGGACCGAGGGATACCCATCGTGTGCAGAGCAGAAGGGATTCCTTTAGTTTGACAGCGTATTGTGCACGGGCATTCTGGGCCGAAGGACCTCTTCCTGCGCTGTACATGTTTTGTGTGACATGTCTTCACATATATTGCCTGACCTGCTGAGTATGTTCATCGTTGTTCCGGAGTACACGGCACCTAGGATTAAGTTGCAGATAAAAATACTAATTTTTTTTTAAATACCTGTTTCCAAGCTCTTGAGATCCAAGTCTGCAGAAGCAATTCCAGTCTGGATTTGTGGAATTTGTGAGTGGTTTTGATGGCGATAAAAATGTCCTTCAGTTCCACCTCCCGCTGCCGAGGCTCTCGCTCTGAGGGGTTCGTACCTTGAGATGTCAGTCTGGGTCTGACTGCTCCGGGCAGCGGGTCCCCTCCGGAACGCCGGACGCTCGGAGCGGCCGACACCTTGACCCCGCTGCTGCCTTCTCGCCGCTGGTAATCCAACAGCGCCAGGAGAAGGAAAGTGACCGTGGCCCCAGATATCATCAGAAAGACCTTCTTCAGGCAAAGGCGCATTTTGCTTCCGATTCTAAACTGACGCGAGTGGATTACCCATCACTGAGTGAAATCCCGTTAAAACAGTTCCAAGGTCTTTGTTTTGCTGGAATAGTTTTAAAATTAAATGCCATTGTCAATCTTCATTTTGCATTATGCAATCTTTACAGATTTCCTCTTCTTGGTAGATATATGTTTACCAATAATTCGAAATTAGAATAACTCATCGTATTTAATAGAATCATAAAGGTCACTCTTATTTTTTTTTAAATTTCCTTTTAGTTTTGAGGTAATAATTTTGTGGATCAGCCCCCAAACGACCGGCTGTTGTGTAGCTCGAACCACCTGCCGTCTGACCGGCTCTCAATTAGTCACTACTTGATAACAGTTTTGTGTCAATTTCGGGGAAGCAGGAGTGTGGGCGCGGCTACAGAAATGACTGGCATCTACGATCCACCAATAGCATGGCGATAAGAAAGGAATGGGCGGGATATAGCCATAACAGAGAGTGGGGCTTTTAACCCTTTAGAGACTGCAGGGATCAATTCTCGTGCACATCACGTTTGAAGTGTTCAGCGAGAGTGCCTTGCTTTGACCACTTTGCGCTAGAATGGGCCTTGTTTTTTTTATTGTTTCTTTCTTGTGTAATTTCGGATAATGTTTTTGCATCATGCTTAATTGATGATTTTCTTGTGAATGTTGTGTCTCTACTTTTGTGCAAGTACTTTTTTCTTTGCCTTCGTGCATACATGTACTCGTGCAGATGACAATAGACTCCATTTTGACTTTGACATAGTGGTCAGGAATGGCAGTGACTCCTTCTACAAAATATAAATATTCTACAACATGTTCTCAGTATTATTTATTTATTGCTTAATATTATTATTATTTGCACAGTTTGTCTTCTACTCCACATTAGTTGCTTGTCATTATTTGCTTGTTTATAGTTTTTCATTGATTCTATTGTATTTTTTCATCTATGAATGCCCACAAGGAAATATGAGCAATATAAGATATAGGAGTAGAATTAGGTCATTTGGCCCATCGAGTCTGCTCCACCATTTCATCATGACAGATCCATTTCCTTCTGTGCCTCAATCTTCTGCCTTCTCCCCATATCCTTTCATGCCCTGTCTAATCAAGAATCTATCAACCTCTGCCTTAAATGTACCCAAATATCTGGCCTCCACAGCTGCCTATGTCAATGAATTCCACAGATTTACCACTCTCTGGAGAAAGAAATTCCTTATCTCCATTCTAAATGGATGTCCTCTATTCTGAGGCTGTGTGCTCTGGTCCTAGACTCCCTCACCATAGGAAACATCCTCTCCACATCCACTCTATCAAGGCCCTTCAACATTTGATAGGTTTCAGTGAGGTCACCCCTCATTCTTCTGAATTCCAGTAAGTACAGGCCCAGAGTCATCATTCAGTCCTCATATGGTAACCCTTTCATTCTCATGAACCTCCTCTGAAACCTCTCCAATGTCAGGACATCCTTTCTTAGATAAGGGGACCAGAGCTACTCATAGTACTCCAAGTGAGGCCTCACCAGTCCCTGATAAAGCCTCAGCATTATATCCTTGCTTTTATAATCTAGTCCCCTTAAAATTGTCATGGTCCCTTCTGGCAATCCCCCACCTTGCTAGTGACCTCAGAAATTGGGCCTCAATCCCCTCGTTGAATTTCCAATCATTCTCAGGTTCCACTAACTACACACACCTGCTTTCCATCAGGAGATGCAGGATAAAGACCCTGTAATCACAACAAGGAGCTGCCATAATTGAGGATCTTACCTGAAGATTTTTACTGATGGCTCAGTGGACCCAGAGAGTGGTAGGGCAGGATTTGGGATGTATGTGTCTCAACTTGGAGTTAAGATTGGTCACCGGGTTTCAAATGGTGTTTCTGTCTTTGCAACAAAATTATTAGCAATCCTCTGGGCCTTAGGATGTATAGAAGACTCTCGACCACGTAGGGTTATCATCTGTTTGGATTCTGCTGCTGCCTTAGAGGCTATAAAAGAGAATAAATCAAAAGCCTGTCCTGACATAGTTATTGAGATTCTCTTAGTGTTGTTTAGTGTAAGGGAGATGGGTTGTGCAGTTAGATTTTCATAGATACCTGGGCATGCTGGAGTGGAGGGAAATGAAATTGTGGATGGTATTGCAAAGTCTTCCTTACAGAGCAGGCAAGTAGAAATTAGAGTGCCCCTAGGCAGAGTAGAATTGAGAAGTAGGATTAAAAAAAGCTGTCGGGAAGAAGTGGCAGGAGGGTGGAAAAATGAATTAAGGGGGCAGGCATTATTTTTCTAGTTACCTACTAGTTAAAAAGGTCTCAGACTGTTACCTTTTAAGTCGTAAAGGTATGGTGAAATTAACAAGACTTGGTTTGGGGCATTGTGGGCTAAACTATTACTTAAAGATAATAGAAAAACATCCTACTGGATTATGTGACTGTGGTAGTCCAGAGACAGTCCAGCATGTTTTGCTGAGCTGTTATCGATACAAAATTGAAAGAAGCATGCTGTTCAAGAGGCTATCTGGCTTAAATTTATTTTGGTTTTCTACTAAATCTTTGTTTGGCCATCAGGAGAATCAACATCGGATTGAAGGGTTTATTATTCAGTTTATACGTGAGACTAGGTTATATTCCAGAATTTGAGTTCCTTGAGGTTCTATAATTAATTATACATCCTGCGGAGGGCTGTAATACACCTAGATGCACCTAAACAGCCAGAAATAGAAGAAGAAGGAGCTGCCAGTTTGTTGGTTGACTCTAGTGTGAGTAAACCTGACCTGAGGACTGTCAGTTCTAAGTTCCGCATCGTGTCCTGGATACTCTACGTGACCCTTGTCTCTGTGTATAGACTCTCCTGGATACCGGTTCCTCATTCACAGCGGTGCTAACACCTCACGACTCTGCCTGTGCGCCTGTGTCCTGAACTTGGGTTTGTCCCCAGCCATGTCCTTGCAACAAAAATAAATGCTAACATTGCATTTGCTTTCCTTACCACCAACTCAATCTGCAAGTTAATCTTTAGGGAATCTTGCATGAGGACACCAAAGACCCTTCACACCTCAGATTTTTAAAAATTTTCTTTCCATTCAGAAGGTAGTTATGTTTTTATTTCTTCTACCAAAGTGCATGACCATACACTTCCTGAAACTGTATTCCACCTGCCATTTCTTTGCCCATTCTCCTAATATATCTATGTCCTTCTGCAGCCTCTCTGCTTCCTCAACACTATCTGTCCTTCCACCCATCTTCATATCATCCACAAGCTTGATCACAAAGACATCAATTCCATCATCCAAATCGTTGACATATAACAAAACGACGTAGCACCAACACAGACCCCTGTGAAACACCAACCAGAAAAGGCTCCCTTTATTTCCATTTTTTGACCCCTGCCAATCAGTCAATGCTGTGTCCATGCTGGTATCTTTCTTGTAATATTATGGACTCTTAACGTGATAAGTACCCTCGTGTGGCACCTTGTCAAAGGCCTTCTGAAAATCCAAGCACACAACATTCGGTGAATCTCCTTTGACTATCTTGCTTGTTATTTCTTCAAATAATTCTAACTGGTTTGTCAGGCAAGATTTTCCCTTGAGGAAACCATGCTGACTACAGCCTATTTTATCATGTGCCTGCAAGTACCCCAAAACCACATTGACTCCAACATCTTCCCAACCACTGAGGTCAGACTATCTAGCCTAAAACTTCTTTTCTTCTGCCTGTCTCTTCTCTTGAGTGGCATGTGGCCAAGTGGTTAAGGTGTTGGACTAGTGATCTGAAGGTTGTGAGTTCGAGCCTCAGTCAAGGCAGTGTGTTGTGTCCTTGAGCAAGGCACTTAACCACACACTGCTCCAGTCCACCCAGCTGAAAATGGGTACTGGCAAAATGCAAAGGGTTAATCTCGTGATAGACTGGCGTCCTATCCGGGGGGGGGGGGGAGTCTTGTACTCTCAGTTGCTTCACGCCACGGAAACTGGCATAAGCACCAGCCTGATTAGCCTAAAAGGCTCGGGACAAACTTTAACTAACTTTCTCTCCTCTTGAAGAGTGGAGTGACATTTGCAATTTTCCGGTCCACCGGAACCATGCCAGAATCTATCGATTCTTGAAAGATCATTACTAATGCCTCTACAATCTCTTCAGCCTCTTTCAGAACCCTGAGGTGAGGACCATCTGGTCCAGGTGATTTATCTACCTTTAGATCTTTCAGTTTTCTAAGAACCATTTTCCTAGCAATAGCAACTTTACTCACCTCTGCCCACTAACACCTTTGAACTTCTGGCACACTGCTTGTGTCTTCCACAGTGAAGAGTTATGTAAAATATTTATTCAGTTCATCTGCCATTTTCTTGCCCCCTCCCCCCCATTACTACCTCTCCAGCATCATTTCCAATATCTACTCTCACCTCTCTTTTACATTCCATATATCTAAAGAAACTTACGGTACCTCTTGAATATTATTGGCTTGCTTACCTTTGTATTCCATATTCCCTCGTACCCCATCCATTATTTATTTATATACACACATTCTTTCTCTCTCTTTGATGTGTGTTGCTATTCCATATTTTCCTTCTTTATGATGTTTTTAGTTGCCTCTGTGGTTTTTAAAAGCTTCTCAATCCTCTAACTTCCCACTAATTTTTGCTCTATTATATGCTCTCTCTTTAGCTTTTACATTGGCTTTGACTTCCCTTGTCAGCCATTGTTGCACTACCCTGCCTTTAGAATACCTTTTTTTTTTCTTTGGGATGTATCTATTCTGCACCTTCCAAATTGCTCCCAGAAATTCCAGCCATTGCTGCTGTGCTGTCTTCCCTGCTAGTGTTCCCTTTCAATCAACTTTGGCCAGCTCCTCTCTCATTCATCTGTAAGTCCCTTTACTTGCTGTAATACTGATACATCTGACTTTAGCTTCTCCTTCTCAAATTACAGGGTGAATTCTATCACATTATGATCACTGATCTCTAAGGGTTCCTTTACCTTCAGCTCTAATATCAATTCTGGTTCATTGCACAACACTCAATCCAAAGTAGCTGATCCCCTAGTGTGTTCAACTATGAACTGTTCTAATAAGCTATCTCATAGGCATTCCACAAATTCCTTCTCTTGGAATCCAGCACCAACCTGACTTTCCCAATCTACCTGCAAATTTAAATCCCTCCCCCCATGACTATTGGAACATTGCCCTGTTGACATGCTTTTTCTGTCTCCCATTGAAATTTGTAGACCACATCTTTGCTACTGTTCAGAGGCCTGTGTAGAACTCCCATCTTTTAACCTTCAGTTTCTTAACTCTATCCACAAGGATTCTACACCTTCCAACCCTATGTCGCCTCTTTCTAATGGTTTGAATTCATTTTTTTACCAACAGAACCACCCCATCCCCTCTGTCTTTCTGCCTGTCCTTACAATACAATGTGTATCCTTAGATGTTAAACTGGCTAATAGGATCTTCCCTCAGCTGCAACTCAGCGATGCCCAAACATCATACCTGTGTCGTACTTGTTAATAAATCTGCTTGAACTTTAAACTTTGAACTTTGAGTTAGAGGCTGCCAGCTGTATTTGATCACGTTATGATAGTGTATTAATTAGTTAGCTGTCAGGTTCAGGAACAGTTATTACCCCAGAACCATCAGGCTCTTGAAGCAGGGGGTTAACTTCACTTGCTCCATCACTGCACTGTTCCCACAACTTATGAACTCACTTTCAAGAACTCCATCTTAAGTCCTTGATATTTATTACTTGCTTATTTATTGATTGATTGATTGAGATACAATGCAGAACAGGCCCTTCCAGCCTTTCGAGCCATGCAACCTAGTAATCCCTGATTTAACCCTAGCCTAATCATGGGACAATTTACAATGACTAATTAACCTACCGACCAGTATCTCTTTGGACTGTCGGAGGAATCCGGAGCATCCGGAAGAAACCCATGCAATCACAGGGAGAACATCAGTCAATGGCAGAAATCGAACCTGGGTCACTGGTACTGTAAAACACTTGCTTTGTATTTGCACAGTTTGTTGTCTTTCACGTGTTGGTCATCTGTCCGTGCGGTTGAGTGCAATCTTTCATTGAGTCCATTATGTTTCTTGTCTTTACTGTGAACGCCTGCAAGTAAATGAATCTCAGGGTTGTATATGGTAACATATGCACTTAGATAATAAACTTACTTTGAGCTCTGACTTTCCACTTGCCCTTCTGTGGCTGCCAGACCGCCCGTGTTCCTCCATTATTCTGTGTGTTGCTCTAGATTCCAGTATCTGCAGTGTCTGCATCTCCGTCTAACTTCATCATCTCAGGGTGAAGAATCCTCTGGGTAACCTTACTGCCTACTATGCTGCTGGGACTTAGGGCAGCAATGAATTGAATTTGTTTAAATCTTACACCTGTCCACAATGTGAGGGAGTAAAAATCTTTGCGTTATGACTCTGTCGCAATGTACAGACATCTGAATTTATAAGTCTGAAGGCTTGTAGAAAGAAGCTGTCCCATAGCCTGTTGGTCCTGGCTTTAATGCTGTGGTACCGTTTGCCAGGTGGAAGCAGCTGAAACAGTCTATGGTTGGGGTGACTGGTGTCCCCCGATAATCTTCCTGGCCTTCCTTATGCACCTGCTGCTGTAAATGTCCTCAGTGGAGGTAAGTTCACATCCACAGATGTGCCAGGCTGTCTGTATCACTCTCTGCAGTGCCCAGCAATTAAGGCCGATGCAGTTCCCATACCAGGCAGTGATACAGCCAGTCAGGATGCTCCATCTCTGTCTGTTTTTGGCCACTCAGGTGTAGAAGGATTCTTCATTGATGTTTCTATAACAGTTCTGTTTGAGCAGTCAGGGTTGTTAGCCCTGAGTTGAACGCAAACCTGAAAACCAGTGGACCACTCTACTTTTTGACCTGTTTGGCATGAGTGACCCTACAAAGAGCCAAAGCATAAAGCCCTGGTCATTGAGCATGCAAGCCTCCAAATCACGACAAGGTTGTGGTCCTATAGGAAGAATCCTGGAAGTAAGAGCAACCATTAGATGACCAAGGGTGCAGAGGAGATGCACTGGGTTGGTGCCTGAAGCAGAGCATTTCAGTTATAATGTGAAACTGGAGAGGCTTGGTATGCTTTCAGAATCATAATTGTATTTAATATCACTGGCATATGACATGAAATTTGTTGTTTTGCAGCAGCGGTATTGCAATACACCATAACAATCATCAGTAAGACAAAGGAAATGGACTTCAGGAAGACAGTCTGCACTGCTGCCTGTTACTTTTGATGGTGAGGACGTGGATGAGGTGAGGACCTGCAAGTTCCTGGGGGTGCACCCAGATGACAGACTTGAGTGGAGCACCAACACGGGCTGTGTACAAGAAGGGCCAGAATCGCCTCTACTTCCTGAGGAGACTGAGGTCCATTGGAGTATGCAGGCCTCTCCTTCACATGTTCTACCAGTCTGTTGTCACTAGTACAATCTTCTATGCGGTGGTGTGCTGGGGCAATGGCATCAAGAGGGGTGATGCCAACAGGTTCAATAAACTGATTAGAAAGGCTGGCTCTGTTATTGGAGTCAAACTGGAAAAACTGGAGGCTGTGGTAGAACAAAGGACCCTACAGAAAATCCTGGCAATTCTGGACAATGTTTCCCACCCTCTGCATGCCACCTTGGCTGAACAGAGGAGCACTTTTAGTTATAGACTAAGAAAACTGCACTGCTCCAAAGAGCGCTGTATGAGGTCATTCTTACCCTCAGCCATTAAGCTCTATAATGAGTCAACCTATAGCTGGGAAAGTGATGACTCCCTCCTGTTAGACCATTTGAGGTAACTTATTTTTTATTCTTTCTCACTTCTCCTCTAATATTTGTATATCTGTGCACTTGCAATGCTATTGTGACACTGTAATTTCCTTTGGGATCAATAAAGTATCTATCTAATCTAACTATAAATTACAATAAGAAGTATATATCAAAATCAATTCAATAAATCATGGAAACAGAGAGGGAAAAATACTGAGGTAGTGTTAATGGGTTCGGTGTCTGTTCAGGAATCTGAAGCTGTTCCTGAAATGGTGAATGTGTGTATTCAGGCTCCTGTACCTCCTCCATTTGGTAGCAGTGAAAAAAGGGCATGTCCTTGGAGTGGAGGAGGCTGAGGGTAGAAAATGTTGTTGTTTTAGTTGTTGAGTGTTGTTGAGTCATCGCTGACTCATGTCGACCCTATGGATAGTGTAGTTGTCCACACCGCTTTCATGGCGAGATACGGAAGTAGAGTGTCAGACTTTTCTTCCGCACAGTTACTGTCTGCTGCCCAGATTGGGACCCAGCTGGATTCGAACTCAGAACCACCCAGATTGCATGGTATGAGGGAGATAAGATAGATAGGAAGAATCCTTTACCTATAAAAGAGGTGTCAAAACTAGGTTATTTAAAACCAAAGATTTTAAATTGCAGAGAAGACTTTGCCTCACCTTATCAGAATTACCTAGTAGGGCCCTTCCCTTTGTCCCGCTTATTCCTCCCTACTCTTTCTTCAACTTCAAACCAATATTTTTTTTATTTCTGAAAACAATCTTTGACTTGAAGCATTAACTGCTTTTCTCTCTCCACAGATGCTGACTGACCTGCTGAATCTTTCCAGAATTCTCAGAATTTTTCCCCCAAATGGACCATGAATCCAGTTTACAATTTTACTGACTCAAGCTATGTAATGTGAACATTCTGATTCACCTTCAGGGTATCGTATTCCAGGAGCTGATAGCTCAGGCACATTTAGAGGACATCGTTTTAGCATACAGTAAGAAGTTTCAAGTGGAATCTGTGCACAAATACTTTTCATTCAGAGGGTGTCTGTGTAAAAATCTTGCCCCAGACATAGGTATTTGAAGCTGCCCCTCTTCACCTTTAAGTTCAAGTTCAAGTTTATTGCCATTCCACCATACACATGCACAGCGCCAAACAAAACAACTTTACTCCAGACCAAGGCACACAACACAGCACATATAACTCACACACAGCATATTTATTTACCAGAAATAAATTAACAAATAATAAATACATATTCCAGAAGATTGGCATTTGGCATTAATACATTTACATCATAAGTTAAAAAGTAAACAGTATGACACCGCTGGTGCTTCATATGTGATGAGACCTGGGTGGTGGCAGGGAGAGGTCAGTAGTCTTGGGGACTGGGGTAGAAGCTATACACACCTTCCAGCTTCAGACATTTTAACTCTGGGAAACTATACTATCTATGTGTCACAGTCCCACAAATCTCCACCAGGATCCCCCTCTGCCTGCACCGCTCATCACAATTACCACCGTTTTATTCAGGAACCAGGGTTTGGGACATGCTGTCTGTGAGCGACAGAGGCAGAGATTCACACATTTCAGAATCAGAATCTAGTTTTACATGACATCAAATTACTTTAGCACTATTTATTTATCTTGTAATCTAAAATAGGAATAATGAAATATACAAATGAGTTCTTGAATTACCAAGGCAGATGTTTATGGACCAACCATTGGTAAATGGGATTGGTGGTCCGCATCCACATTCTGCACTGAAGGGCTTGTTTCTGTGCACTTAGTGTCCACTTTACTAAAACAGGAGTGGAACCCCCTGTGGCCTTCTGCTGCTATAGTCCACCCACCTCAAGGTTCGACATGTTCTGCATTCAGACCACTGTTGTAATGTGTGGTTATCTGAGTTACTGTCATCTTCCTGTCGGCTTGAACCAGTCTGGCCATTCTCCTCTGACCTCTCTCATTATCAAGGCATTTTTACCCACAGAACTGCTGCTCGCTAGATTTTTTTTGTTTTGTTTTTTGCACTATTCTCTGTAAACTCTAAAGACTGTTGTGCATGAAAACCCCAGCAGATCAGTAGTTTCTGAGATACTCAAACCACCCCTTCTGGCACCCACAATCATTCCATGGTTAAAGATTCAAGATTGTTTTTTGTAATTTATTTTTTATTGAATTTCATCATCAAACAAACATTTCCATAAGATGTATTTCAGATACTGTACATATATATCATATAATCATATTTGTCACAAATTGCCACATAATATTTATCTGAAGTACTGTATACACTTCTAGAAAGGAGAGGCAAGAAAGAACAAACGAAAGAAGAAAACTATGTACATAGTAGGGAGTGATTTTTTTTAACAACATATTGACTTGTGAGAATAAAATCAGGCCTATGAGGTGTTATGTAGTTATCCTGTTTTTTCCAGCATGAATAAAATTGTTCCAACTTATGACTAACAGATGCTGTTATCTTCTCCATTTTGTAAATGTCCATTGTAATTTCCATCCATACATTTAGAGTTGGGCTCTCCTGTGATAACCATTTTCTGCTAAGAGTCTTTTTACCAGCCACCAGCAGTACATTCATTAAATATTTATCTCTTTTCAACCATTCTTGAGGTATATACCCAAAGTATATGGTCTTACTCTCAAGGAGTATTTCACATTTAAAGATGTCTTGTAGGACATTATGTATCCCACTCCAGTAGTCTTTGATAACAGGGCATTCCCAGAAAATATGATAATGGTTTGCATTTTGATTTCCACAATTTCTCCAGCAAACAGGGGGGTTGTTATCATAATGGGATTTCTGAGAGGGTGTAATAAAATATCTTATCAAGTTTTTCCACCTGAACTCCCTCCATTTCTGTGAACTGGTACACTTCCATTGATACCTCCATATTATTATCCAGTCTTCCTCATATTATTATCCCTCCTTCCTTCTCCCATATTGTTTTAATGTATGAAATCAAATGTGTTTTAAGATTTGACAAACCCTTATACATGCTTGAAATGATCTTACTACTGTTGTCTGAATTACAGGTATATGCTTTTCTAAACAGCTCTATCAGACATGCACTTGCCTTGGTTACATTTTTAACCATCTTATTAACATACTGTTGCATCTGTAAATACCAGTAAAAGTCTTGTTTGTCTGACAAGTGTTTCTCTTTGAGCATTTCAAAACTAAACAGTGTTCCTTCTTTCATTATATTGCAAATAGCTGTTATTCCTTTAGCTGTCCCATCCTTAAATCTAGCATCCAATTTATTCAGCGTAAAATCCGAGTCATATGCACACTATTTAAGAATTGCACTGTCTCTCCCCAGTTTATATTCTTTTATAATAGTTTTCCATATTTTAAGAGTCCATTTCACCCACGGGTTGTCAATATTATTTATGTAACTTTGTAGGTTGTATGGGGATGGAAAGTATCCTCTCCTCAATGTTTTTCCATTGAGCATCATATGATGGGTTGCACCAGCATATCACGGTTCTCAACTGTGCTGCAAAATAATCATCTCTAAGAGAAGGTAGGTCCCATCCCCCCCTCCCCCTTTCCTTGGCTAATTGCAAAGTTTTGAGACGAACTCGAGGCCTTTTACCTTTTACCAAAATTTTTAATGTAATTCCTGTACACAAGTGTAAAGAAGAACAAAATAGTTGTTACTCTGGATCTGATGTGGCACAAAAACACACAATAATAATAAAAAAGCATAATAAGTATAAATATGTACGATAGCTTATACGTAGATTGATTGTATGTCCATAAAGTGACTCAAGGCTGTACATAATATGACTAATGGGAATAATAAAGTAGTGGTGGAATTAGTGGGTGGAGGTGTTGATCAGTCTTACTGCTTGGGGAAAGTAACTGCTTTTGAGTCTAGGAATCCTATGTAGCCCCCTCCCTGATGGGAGTGGGACAAACAGTCCTTGGGCAGGGTGGGTGGGATCCCTCATGATGTTACTGGCCCTTTTCCGGCACCTTTCTGTATATATGTCCCTGATGGTGAGCAGGCTGGTGCTGGCGATGTGTTGAACTACCTGTTGTCTGCGACAGTGCAGTTTCTATACCAAGCAGTGATGCAGTTTGTTAGGATGCTCTCTACTGAGCCTCTAGAAGGACATGAGTATGGATGTGAAAACTCCAGCTCTCGTCAGCCTCCTCAGAAAGTAGAGGCATTGGTGAGCTTTCTTGATTGTGTTAGATGTGCTCTGGAACCGTGAGTGGTTGTGCGAGATGTGCACTCCCAGGAGTTTGAAACTGTTTGCTGTTGTATATAAAGAGGGGTGCGAGTGGTGCAAGTTCTCCTGAAGTTGATAACCGTCTCCTTTATCTTGTTGACATTGAGGAAGAGGTTATTTGCCTCGAGCTCTTCCACTTCCTCTCTGTGGGCCGTCTCATTGTTGTTGATGATGAGTCACACCACTGTCGTGTGTCTGGCAGACTTTCCTGGGGAGTTTGGCCGCGCAGTCACACGGGAGCGGAGTGAACAGCTGTGGGCCCTGCGCACAGCCCCGGGAAGCACCCGGGTTGGGGATGACGGGGAGAGAGGAGCAGCTGAGCATCCTGGCAATCTGATGTCTGTTGGTTATGAAATCTAACACCCCGTTGCACAGTGGTGTAAGAGTTTGTTCACCAGGGTCTGTGGGACAATGAATGCCACAGTGAAATCCAGAAACAGCATTGTCAGGGCCAGGTGCATGATGGGTGCTATGGCATCGGTCATAGAGCCATTCTGTCAGTAAACACATTGATGAGTGTCCAATATGGCAAGAATGGAGTTTTTGATGTGTTGCATTACCAGCCATTCAAAGCATGTCGTGATGATTGGCATCAGTGCAACCGGGTGGTAGTCGTTTAGTTCTGAAGGTGTAGAGTTTCTTTGGCACAGGGATGATGGTGGCTGATTTGAAGCATGTGGGGACAGTAGCCCGGAGGAGTGAAGTTTGGAGATGTCCCTGAAGATGTCAGTCAGCCAGATTTGCACACTCCCCGAGTCCCTCAGCCAGGGATGTTGTCTGGCCCAGCAGCCTTACACGGGTTGACTCTCAATAGTTCAACAGTTCCATTTAGTATCAGTATATAATATACAAACTGAAATTCTTGTTCTTCACAGACATCCACGAAAACAGAAGAGTGCCCCAACGAATGAATGACAAAAAAAAGTTAGAATCCCAAAGGCCCGCCCCCCCCACTTTTCCCTCGCACGCTCAAGCAGCAGGGGAGCAAGGGCCCTCCCCCTCCCCCACCTCATCATCATCATTCAGGTGCCTTGCTGTTTGGCGTGGGCAATCATGTCTCTGCATCCATCACGGTCCCTGACCCTCCCCCACTTACTTCAACAAAAAAAAAAGCATCCGCACCCTCCACCCACCAAGAAGGCAACAGCAAAGCCCCCAAGAAAGACCACATATGACAAAAACTAATCGTTCACCCAACAATTCGACAAACTGCTGTCTCTCTTTTCCCCCTAATAAAGAGACAGAGAAGTGTCCCCCTTTCACAAAGAGAGGGGAGGTGTAACAAAACAACTCTGATTACTGTGTAAAAGTCTGCCGCGTTGCTTTTTTTTTAAAGTTCTCTGACTTGAGAATTGGCAACAAACGGTCCCCCACCAATGAGAGGAAGAGAGAGAGAACGTGATTCACAGAGTACAGAGCCCCAGACAGCCTATTCGCCGGGCCTGATGTTCAATTTTTACTTCAGTCAGTGGCACTGGCATAGAATCGACTGGTCCACGGGGCCGCAAAACCTTGGAACTCTGAAGGTGCTCTCATCTTCTAGGCCACGTCCTTGGGATATCAAAGAACGGCCAGCCATGAGCCCCCGGGAGCGTGTCCCACCATCGCAATGAACTGAAGTTTGAGTGTGGCTGTAGGTCAGGGTCTTCAACAGAACCCCATCCACCTTGAAAAGGAAAAAGGAAAACATTAAAGGGTAAAAATTAAGCTGTTTTCACAGGCCAGCTTGAAGGAGCAGCTGTCAAGTACCATCAAAACACTTCTCACGTCTGCTGCTATTGCAGAGAGTGGCTGCTCATCGGAGGGGAGAGGGGTGACTTTCATGTTCTGCATTGTGTTGTATGCCTTGAAGCAAGCATTAAGGTTGTTTAGAGAATCAAGGAGGGAGGTGTCACCCTCAAAATGCTGGAGGAACTCAGCAGCTCGGGCAGCATCTATGGAAAAAAAGTACAGTCGATGTTTTGGGCCTAGACCCTGTGTTGCTTGGATTTCCAGCATCAAAAGATTTTCTCTTGTTTGTGAAAGGAGGGAGGCGTTACAGACAACGTTGTTTTTCCTTGTGCTGTCTGTAATGCTGTTGATTACCAGCCACATGCTGGGGATCGTTGTCAGACAGTTGTTCCTGAATATTTTGTGTGTAGGCAGCCATCACCCTATTGACACCTGAGATCGGGTTTCTTCTGGCTGCTCTGAGAGCTGTTCTGTCACCAGGCTTGAAGTCACTTTGATCACATTTCTTCCCCAGTCTGATGTTTGGTCTGAACATCAAATGAACCTCTTGACCATGCCTGCATGCTTTTTATGCATTGAGTTCCTGCCACATGATTAGCTGATTAAATATCAGCATTAACAAGCAGGTGTACAGGTGTACCTAATAAAATGGCCACTCAGGGTTTGTGTGTAGAAGATGATAGGAGACATGGATAGAGTGGACAGCCAGACTTCCTTCCAGGGCAGAAATGGCTAATGTGAGGAGGCATCAGTTTCCTGTTGTGTACATACATCTATTGATGCTGCTGGACACATCTTCAGTGATGTTCCTGGAATCATCGGGTGTTTCGGGTCTTTCAACATCATACAAGCTCCTCCAGGTGGCCCAGCCGGGGCTGATCAGACCCCAGCTTGTGTCCAGATGGCTAGCTACTTATGACTCCATGGCTCCCCTCTTTTGAGCCACAGCCATCTTGAGGCCCTCTCTGCCGCATTGGTGGTACTGCGGATGGCTCCCCTCTTCCTCTCTCCCTCGATGCCCAAAATGCTGAAGTCTCTGACTAAAGAACAGGCTACGAATCCCCTACAACCAACCTCCACTGGGAGACACCTCACTCTCATCCAGCCTGCTGACACCCGGAGGAGGTTGTATGATGTTGAAAGACCCAAAACACCCGATGATTCCAGGAACATCACTGAAGATGTGTCCAGCAGCATCAATAGATGTATGTACACAACAGGAAACTGATGTCTCCTCACATTAGCCATTTCTGCCCTGGAAAGAAGTCTGGCTGTCCACTCTATCCATGTCTCCTATCATCTTCTACACACAAACCCTGAGTGGCCATTTTATTAGGTACACCTGTACACCTTGTTAATGCTGATACCTAGTCAGCCAATCATGTGGCAGCAACTCAATGCATAAAAGCATGCAGACATGGTCAAGTGGCTTAGTTGTTGTTCAGACCAAACATCAGGATGGGGAAGAAATGTGATTGAAGTGACCGTGACTGTGGAATGATTGTTGGTACCAGACAGTGGCTTGAGTGTCTGCTGATCTCCTGGGATTTTCACACACAGCATTCTCTTGAGTTTACAGAGAGTGGTGTGAAAAACAATAAAAAACATCCAGTGAGCGGCAGTTCTTTGGGCAAAATTGCCTTGTTAATGAGAGAGGTCAGAGGAGAATGGCCAGACTGGTTCAAGCTGACAGGAAGGTGACAGTAACTCAAATAACCACACGTTACAACAGTGATGTGCAGAAGAGCATCTCAGCATACACAACACGTCAAACCTTGAAGTGGATGGGCTACAGCAGCAGAAGACCATGAACATACACCCAGTGGCCATTTTATCAGGTACAGGAGGTACATAATAAAGTGGCCACTGAGTTTCAGATTTCAGATTTGTTTATCCCATGTACATTGAAGGATACAGGATGAAATGCATCGTTTACGTTAACAAGCAACACTCCCAAGGAGGATACCATCACAGCTTGGGTCCTCTGTAAGGAGTTGGTATGTCTTCCCCTTGGAATCCGTGGGTTTCCTCCAGGTGCTCAGTTTCCTCCCACAGTCCAAAGTAGTACCGGATAATAGGTTAATTGGTGATTGGAAGTTGTCCTGTGTTAAATTGAGGCTGTCAGGGTTGCTAGACGATGCAGCTCGAAGGGCAGAAAGGGCCTATTTCACACTGTGTCTCTAAGTAAATAAATAAAATGAAATAAAATAAAAATAAAAACATAACAAAATCTGCAGATGCTGGAAATCCAAAGCAACGCATACAAAATGCCAGAGGAACTCAGCAGGGCTGGCAGCATCTGGAAATGTTGAAACACTCTATGTCTCTGACCAAGACCCTTCGGAGAGGGAAAGGGGAAGACACTAGAATAAAGAGCTTTACTCTTTGGAGAGGAGGAGGATGAGAGGAGACATGATAGAGGTACACAGATATTAAGAGGAATAGATAGAGTGGATAGCCAGCGCCTCTTCCCCAGGGCACCACTGCTCAATACAAGAGGACATGGCTTTAAGGTAAGGGGTGGGAAGTTCAAGGGGGATATTAGAAGAAGGTTTTTTACTCAGAGAGTGGTTGGTGCGTGGAATGCACTGCCTGAGTCAGTGGTGGAGGCAGATACACTAGTGAAGTTTAAGAGACAACTGGACAGGTATATGGAGGAATTTAAGTTGGGGGCTTATATGGGAGGCAGGGTTTGAGGGTCAGCACAACATTGTGGGCTGAAGGGCCTGTACTGTGCTGTACTGTTCTATGTTCTATGTTCTAAAAGGTGGGGAGAGGGGTAGAAGGATAGCTGGAAGGTGATAATGAAGCCAAGTGGGTGGGAAAGGTAAAGGGCTGGAGAAGAAAGAATCTGATAGAAGACGAGAGTGGACCATAGGAGAAAGGGAAGGAGAAGGGGACCTGGGGGAAGTGATAAGACAGGAGAGAAGAGGTAAAAGGCCATGGTGGGGAGTAGGGGAAGATGGGAGAGGGGAGAGGGGAGGGGGGGGCAGGAATGAGAAATCGATGTTCATGCTATTAGGTTGGAGGCTACCCAGACAGAGTACAAGGTGTTGCTCCTCTACAAGAGGTGACCATGGACTGACACGACAAACGGAAATAGGAATTGGAATTAAAATGCTTGGCCATCAGGAAGCTCTACTTTTGGCAGATGGAGCAGAGATGCTCGACAAAACAGTCCCCCAATTTACAATGGATATGGGAGGACCTAAAGATTGCCAATTATTCCCTGCCACATCCCTTCATGGAAAGTCTGTACTTAAAGGCCTCGTGCTGAGCACTCAGTGCTCAATCATAGGAGTTCCATTTCTAGTACAACTGCTTCTAATTTTGCCTTTGGATTTTGTTGGTGTTGTCTTGCTTGTTTCCAGTCTGAGTCTGAGTTAATTCTAGACCTTACTCCGCACTTGGGATCACCACCCTCCATAGCTCTCTCGTTACAAAGATGATAAGCAGAGACTTTTCCCCAGGGCAGAAATGGCTAATGTCAGAGGTAATTTCTTTAAATAAAGAGTGGTGGGTGTATGGAACTGCCAGTGGTGATAGTAGTGTAGGGTAACGTAATTGGGAAAAACGTGCGTAATTCACAACCAACAACATTGAGTTGGGGTTTCACTTTAAGAGGCTGGTCTGACGTGATGGCTTTGTTACATAAAGATTTTTGTGTTTAGGTTTTGGAGCTCAATAAAATGTGTTACAGGTTTCATTCAACATAAAACACCTCACTTTGTTTTATTGGTGATCCTGATGCTCTAGAACAATTCCAGAGCTATTGAGCATTTGGGCATGAAGCTGCTAGAGTTTTGGGAGCAAAATGCCGTCACTTGGTTTGTACAAGTTAAGGCCCAGTTCGCACTGTGAGAAATCACTGCTGACGACATCAAATTCTCCTAATTGGCCGTGTCACTCAGCAGTTCCACGGCTGTGGGGGTGGTGAATCTGCTTGAACACCTGCCTGAACACGATAAATACCAATGGCTGAAAACTCACCTCTTACAGACTTCTGGACTATCGGAGTCTGAGCACGCCAAACAGCCTCTCTCCTTACCTAGTCTCGGCAATGCTAGGCCTTCACAGGTAATGGACCACATGCTGTCCGTCCTGGGAAATCACCATCCTTGTTCTGTTTTTAAAGAACTCTTCATGCAGCAAATGTCCAATCGAGTTCGCATAGTCCTCGCTAATGCTCCCCTGATGGACTATAGGAAGCTTGCTAAAATGGCTGATAGTCTACACTCAGCCAGGCAGAGGTGCATCCTTCCTCCTCCTTTCCTTACCTCAAAAAGCTCAGTCAGCAAGGCCCCCGCGCCTGCGAAACAGACAATTTCGGGCCTGTGTTTTTATGACGCTCGCTTTGGTACGAATGCTAGGAAATGCTGACCACCTTGCAGCTTTGACAGTGCCAGCACATCAGGACATCAGAGGTCAGAGAACATCTACCAGGGTTGTCTACTGTTCATTACGGACCGGCTGTCAGGGCAACACTTCTTGTGTGACACAGGTGCTCAAGTGAGTGTGCTCCCAGCATCGCCTATGGATGAGAAGGCAAAGAGCAACCAAACCTCGCTGGAGGCCACCAACAGCAGCAAAATCCAGACTTACAGGACACGACAGGTGACGGTCTGCTTCAGTGGGTGGCGTTACACATGGGACTTCCTGGCTAAAGTAGTGCAGATTTCCTGGGTGCCCAAGGACTGTTAGTCAATCTTAAGAAATGCTGACTTGTGGATGTCAAAGATTTTGGGTCATTATCCTGCTCCCCCAGTAAATTTCCACAAGGACTGTGAGTTTACTTGATTGCTGGGTGGATCCCCAAACCTTGCCACGCCCACATTCTCCACTACAGTCACTAAAGTTGCATGCCATCTTGGACAATGTCTCCCATCCACTGCATAATGGATTGGTTGGGCACAGGAGTACATTCAGCCAGAGACTCATTCCACCGAGATGCAACACAACGCGTCATAGGAAGTCATTCCGGCCTGTGGCCATCAAACTTTACAACTCCTCCCTTGGAGGGTCAGACACCCTGAGCCAATAGGCTGGTCCTGGACTTATTTCATAATTTACTGGCATAATTTACATATTACTATTTAATTATTTATGGTGCAACTGTAATGAAAACCAATTTCCCTCAGGATCAATACAGTATGACTATGACTATGACTATGACTAAGACTTGGCACTGTACGCCAGTTGAATAGCCCCTGTGCTTCACCCCTCCATCTGGTCCCTAAATCCAGTGGTGGTTGCCACCCATGTGGCAATTACCAATGCCTTAATGAGACCATCATTCCCGATCATTACCCCATCCCACACATCCAAAACTTTTCAGCACCATTCGCTGTAAAGTTGAATTTTTTCCAAAGTTTATCTAGTTGGGGGCTATTATCAGGTACCTGTGCTCAGAGGACATTCACAGAACAGTTGTGATAACCCCATTTGGCCTTTTGGAGTTTCTGCACATGCCTTTTGGACTGAAAATTGCAGCACAGACTTTCCAGCGGTTGATGGACTCTGTATTAAAAGACTTAGGTTTTCTTTCTGTTTACCTGGATAACAAACTTGGTGCCAGTGCATCCAAATCTGAACACACATCTCATCTCCACACACTTTTCAAGCTCTTAAACCATAATGAGTTGATAATTATCCCTGCTAAATGCCAATTTTGGTTGTCAACCATTCACTTTCTCAGCCATTGCATCTCTGCAGAAGGTGCATAACCCCTCTCATTAAAAGTAGCCACTATTATGGATTTCCCACCGCCTGGCACTACTAAATAAATTACAGGAGTTTTTAGGCATGGTGAATTTCTATCACCACTTCATTCCATGAGCTGCTGTACTTATAGTCCCCCTGTATAGTGTGCTTAAAAGCACTATCCCTAATCAAGTGCTTGACTGGTCAGCGGACATGACCAGGGAATTTGACGATACCAAATGAGCTATTTCTAAGGCAACCCGACTGGCACACCCATTCCCCAACACGCCTCATTGGTCCTCTTCCCCCATGATTTCATGCACCTTCTTACTATGGTCACCATACCATGGTCACCATACGTCCTCTCTCTAACACAAATGTGGCTCGGTGTTCATCAGCACCTGGGTTGCTCAGTTTGGCAGTCCATCTGACATTTCCTCTGACTGTACTCCCCGATTCATTTCAGTGTTTTGGGCTGTGATGGCCCACAACCTCTGTGTTAGGAGACATCACGCTATGGTTTATCACCTGCGATCCAATGGGATATGCGAATGGTTTCACCGCTCCTTAAAGGCTGCTCTGAGGGCTTCCCTGACCGATGATTGTTGGCATGGTCGTCTCCCGTGGGTCCTGCTGGGGCTCAGAACAGCTCCAAAAGAGGGTTTGCAGACATCACTGGCTGAGTTGGTATACAGGCAGCAGTTAGGAGTGTCAGGTAATTTCATTCCTGATGCCACGGTTGCCTGGTCAGCCTCTAAACAGCATTCCAACCTCCTCAGTAAATTCAATTCCTTTTCACCTTTTCCTTTTAACGTGGGAGGAGAAGATGACGGCGCGACACAGCACGCACGGCCTCTCCGGTGATGAATATCTGTTATCTGTCAAGTAGGAGGCCGTGCACAATTCTGATTTGATGGAGGCAGACGTGAGAGCACAGAGGAACATCTGGTGAAACTTCTGAAATGCCTGTTTTGCTGCCACTGCTACTGTGTGATCCAAAATCTCCGGAGGGGAAGGCCCCGAGTCCTCAGCTTTGCCTGTTGCTTGGCGGCCGGGGTTGGGGTCAAAGCGCTCGGCAGAGATGGTGCTCGGTGCTCGGTGTCGGAGGGCTGGTCGGAGGCTCGAAGTTTTCGGACGGACTCAGAGTCGGACTGTGGTCGGGTGCTTCCAGGATGCTGCATCAGCAAGTTCGTGGCGCTGGAAGCTCATGGCAGGGAGAGTTTCTCCCTTTTACCATCTGTGTGAGATGTTGGGGCTATCGGGACTTTGAGACTTTTTTGTCCTCATAATTTAATCTCATCTAATCTAATTATTCCTGCCTCCCATCATGGTGTACAATGCTCTTGGGTTCCTGTTGACCTACGTTCCCCCTTGATTGTTTTTGCCCACCATGTTGCACACCAATGTCCACGTAAGCCCCCTTATGATGGCCTGCTCCACTTTTGGAACAGGGAGAAAAGACTTAATCATAGATAAGAAGGGTAGAACTAAACGTATTTCGGTAGATCGTCTTAAACCGGCCCACCAAGATTTGGAGTATTCCACTGCCATGCCCCTGGCATCACGACATGACCATAAGTGTGTCAACACCTCTGTACCTGCAGTCCCTCCACCCATGGAACACAGGAGCCGGACTGGGCAGCTCGTCCGAGCTCCAGACAGGCTCACGATGCCGGTTTTAGTAAATTCTAGCGGGGGCCTGTGTGAGGTAACATAATTGGGAGAAATGTACATAATTCACAACCACCAACATTGAGCTGGCGTTTTGCTTTGAGAGGCTGGTCTGACATGGTTTTGTAAAGATTTTTAGTGTGCTTTTGTTGCGTAGGTTTTGGAGTTCAATAATGTGTTACGGGTTTCATTAAACATAAAACGCCTCACTCCATTTTGTTTGAGAAAACCTACTGCAGAAGCATTAAGAGACATTAGAAGCAATTTAAGAGACATTCAAGAAAGGCATTTAATAGACTCTTAAATGGAGACATGGATAATAGAAGCATGAAGAGTTGTGTGGGAGGGAAGGGTTAGATTGATATTAGAGCGGGTTAAAAGGTCAGCACATCATTATGGGCCGAAGAACCTGTATGGAGTGTAATGTTCGCCGTTCTGTGGAACCTGCATATCAGACAGTCACACTCCCAGTCAGGATGTGGGGCAACGGGATTGCACTAATAACTGGTATAGGCCCGTTGGGCTGAACGGCCTCCTGTGACTTCCTATCAGCCACGTGCAGACAGAGCCCAGTTCAGGAGGTGTTACCTTCAGCAATGCAGTGGCCAGATGAAGGGCAGCTGACTGCTGAATGCCCCCAACGTGCCGGGCAGGGTCGCAAGCACGAGCACCCAGGGCAAAACTCATCAGCGGAAGACTCTAAGGTTTTATTTTTAAAGCTCGTCAGCAGAAGAGCATAAGGATTTATTTTGAGAAGAGAAAAACAACTTAACCGAGCTGATCCCATCACTGCAGAGACCTGATCGATATCTCTCTCGGGTTGTGAGGCTGTCAATTGCAGCGGCCACTCTATGTCACTCACTTCAGGGCTCATCACATTTGTTATTTGGGATTTTGAAAAGTCAATTGCCCAGCTTTGGACACTGGTCCATTGATTGGAACAGTTTTCTGTTGAGCACCGAAACTTTCAGATGAATCTCCCTGAGTACTAGATACTAGATTGTCAATGCAAGTTGCAAGTTTTTGTTTTACTTTCTTTCATTCTCTCTCTCTCTCTCTCACTCCCCTCCCCCTCTCATTTTCATTTTCTTTCTCTCTCTCTCTCTCTCCCCTCTCTTTCCTTCCCTCTCTACCACCTTTTTCTCCCTCTCTCGTTTTCACTCCCTACCTCCCTTTCTCTCCTTCCATCTCTTTCTCCCTTCTCACTCTCAATCTCTCCCTATCTCTCCCTTTCATTTCACCCTCTATCCTCCACTCTCTCTTCCTCTCTCTTATTTATTGTATCCTCCCCTCTCTTCTTTCTTTTTATTCCACCTCTCTCTCTCTTTCTGTCACATCATTCTCTCTCTCTTTATCCTGCTCTCTCCTTCTATTCCTCTCTCCTTTTATCCTTCTTTCCTCTCCCCTCCCTCTACCTCTCGATCCCCCTCCCTCTCATACTATTCCCCTCTCTTTCTTTCTCTCCTGTTATTTGAGGGATTGATGACAATTGCAGCACAAAAAACGATTTACAAAAACCAGGTCGCATGTGGAATTGCCTTTCCCCACTGGGATTACAGCGCTGCTGGGGGATAATGTAGTTGCTGGCAGAGTACTGTATGAACAGGGGCAGGCGTCAGTAACTACACTCACTGAATCGGTGGAATTGTCCCACAACTCTGTTACATTGATACCCTTCCTCAAGCAACTTCTACACCTTGATAAATCATCGATGGACGTGCTCGACTGTGTGCACCTGACTGTGTGTCCAAAGTCTGCCGTGTAGCTTAGCATAATGCTTTACAGCTGGAAAGTCAGGGTTCAATTCCTGCTGCTGTCGGGGTTCAATCAGTGCTATTATCTGTAAGGTGTTTGGACATTGTCTCTGTTACCGCATAGGTTTCCTCCGGGTGCTCTGGTTTCCTCCCACATTCCAAAGACTGTAGTAAACTGTGGGCATACTATGCTGGCGCTGGAAGAATTCAACACTTGCAAGGTGCCCCCTGCACATCCTCACAGATTTGGTTGAAGGCAAACCACACTTTTCACCGTATGTTTCGATGTACTGGTCATAAATAAAGCTAATCTCTCTCTAAACGTCACCACAAGACTGGGCAACAAGAGATCTCAGCTGTGAAAGAGACCTCAGCTGTGAAAGAGATCTCAGCAATGAAAGAGACCTCAGCTGTGAAAGAGATCTCAACAATGAAAGAGACCTCAGCTGTGAAAGAGACCTCAGCTGTGAAAGAGACCTCAGTTGTGAAAGAGATCTCAGCAATGAAAGAGATCTCAGCTGTGAAAGAGATCTCAGAAATGAAAGAGATCTCAGCTGTGAAAGAGACCTCAGTTGTGAAAGAGATCTTAGCAATGAAGGAGATCTCAGCTGTGAAAGAGATCTTAGCAATGAAGGAGACCTCAGCTGTGAAAGAGATCTCAGCTGTGAAAGAGATCTTAGCAATGAAGGAGATCTCAGCTGTGAAAGAGATCTCAGCTGTGAAAGAGACCTCAGTTGTGAAAGAGATCTTAGCAATGAAGGAGATCTCAGCTGTGAAAGAGATCTCAGAAATGAAAGAGATCTCAGCTGTGAAAGAGATCTCAGCTGTGAAAGAGACCTCAGTTGTGAAAGAGATCTTAGCAATGAAGGAGATCTCAGCTGTGAAAGAGACCTCAGCTGTGAAAGAAATCTCAGCAATGAGGGACTTTGCAACACATAACCTCGGAAATGCAGGGCAGGGCAACAGGAACCTGGAAGTGCTGGAAACCATGTCCTTTGTAATTAGAGGCCAAGTAACATAAAGCCCAGTTAGACCTGGGCCCGGGCAACACAAAGGCATTTGAGTCCCCACTGCAACTCCTTGGAGCTGCCTTGGCCAAGAAAGAAGCTCATCTCCTTTGCCTAAATTCACGGCTCTATGCTGAAGGGAATTCCCGATTCATCTAACGGATTCTCCAGCACCATGCCAGTGTGCTGTTCTTACACATACAAAGGACAACATCGACCTATCTACGATGCAGTGACTACAACAGCAACACCCATGAACACATGACTACAACACTGACATACATGACATATGATTACATCGCCAGCACCCATGAACATGTGACTACAACACTGTAAGGAGTTTGCATGCTCTCCCCATGAGTGCATTTGTTGCCTCCAGGAGTTCCAGTTTCTTGTGCTTTGCACTCCTCAGTGCCCTGCTGTTCACCGTGTAAGACCGACTCTGACTGGTCCCACCGACCTGCAACTCCTCGCACTTGTCTGCATTGAATTCCATCCTCGGACTGTGCTGTTCGTTGACACAAATGACACGTTTCACTGTATGTTTCGAGGTACATGTGAAAAATAAAGACAATATATGATTTTTACACTGGTGAGACCTGTCCACAGATATTGTGGATGATTGGGCAATGCCAGTCTCGCTGTTGCACCCCACCAGAGCAGAAGCTCCCTGATTGGATAACAGAGTCAGACAGTCATAGACACTACAAGCTCAGAAACGGACCTCTCAGTCCATATGGTCTATGCCGAACTACTTAATTGCCTCGTCCCACTGAGCTGTAACTGAACCATCGCCCTCCATACACCTCCCATCCATGTAGCAATCCAAACTTCTCTTAAATGCCAAAATCAAACTCACATCCACCACTTCCACTGGCAGCTCGTTTCACACTCTCACCACCCTCTGAGTGAAGAAGATTCCCCTCTGACTCCTCTTAAATATTTCACCTTTCACCTTTAACCCATGACTCCCACTTCCAGTCCTGGTTCTCCTTGGCCAAGAGCCTCATCACAGTCACCAGATCTACAAGAACCATTAAGCAAACCATGAATTGAGGACTCATTGTTGTTCTTGTCAGCCAGGAGTTGACCGGCTTTCTGAGAAACACTATTTCCTGCCACCATCTTTAAGGAGTTCCTGGTTATTGTCATGAGATTCTGTGGTGTCATCCTCAAATATGCCAATCTGGTTAATGACGTTATCATCTAGATCACTGATACTCAAACAACACTGGACCCTGCACCAATTCCTGCAGCACACCACTATTCACAGGCCTCCTTTCAGAAAGGCAACTATCTACTGGCTTCTTCCACAAAGCTAATGTCTAATCCAGTTTACTACCTCATCTTGAAAGCCTAGCAACTGAGCGTTCTTGACCATCCTCCCAGTGGGACCTAGTCAAATGTCTTGCTACAGCCATGTAACAATATCCACTGCCTTGCCTTCATCAGCTTTCCTGGTAACTTCCTCGAAACCAAAAGATTGGTTAGACATGACCTACTATGCACAAAGCCATGCTGACTATCCCTAATCAGTCCCTGTCTATCCAAATACTCATATATCCAGTCCTTTAGAATACCTTCCAATAACTTTTCCACTGCTGATGTCAGGCTCACTGGCCTATAATTTCCTGGTTTATTTTTAGAGCCTTTCTTAAAGAACGGAACAATATTAACTATCCTCCACTCCTCCAGTACCTCATCTGTCACTAAGGGTAATTCAAATATCTCTTCTCGGGCCCTGGCAATTTCTGCAGCTGCCTCCCACAGGGTCCAATGGAACACCTTGTCAGGCCATGGGGGTTTATCCACCCTAATTTGCCTCAAGACAGCAAACACCTTTTCCTCTGTAATCTGTATTGGGCCCACAAAGTCGATGCTGCTTTGCCTCACTTCTATGGGCTCCATCTCCCAAGTAATTACAGATGCAAAAAATTCATATAAGATCTCCCCATCTCTTTTCACTCCACACATGGATTACCATTCTGATCTTCCAAAGGACTAATTTTGTCCTTTTCAATCCTTTTGCTCTAACATATCTATAGAATCCCTTAGGATTCTCCTTCATCTTGTCTGCTAGGGATGCCTCATATCTTCTTTTAGCCCTCACGATTTCTTTCTTGTGTACTCATGCATTTCTCATTCTCCTCATGTACCTCATTTGTTCTTACCAGCATAAACCTGCTATGCACCTCTTTTTTTTCTTAACCAGCTCTTCACTATTTTTTCAAAACCAAAGTTACCTAAACCTGTTATCTTTACCTTTTATTCTGATAGGCAAGTACAAGCTTTGCACTCTCAAATCTTCACTTTCAAGGGCCTCCCACTTACCTAGTACACCTTTGCCAGAAAACAGCCTGTCCCAAACCACACTTGCCAGATCCTCTCTGATACCATCAAAATTGACCTTTCTCCAATTTAGTATCTCAACCCGAGGACCAGACCTATTCTTTTCCATATTTACCTTGAAACTAACGGCATTCTGATCACTGGGTGCAAAGTGTTTCCCTGCACAAACTTCTGTCACCTGCCCTGTTTCATAGGAGATCAAGTATTGCACGCTCTCTCATTGGGACTTCTTTGTAGTGAATAATGAAACTTTGCAGAACACATTTGACAAGATCTATCCCATCTAGTACTTTTACAGTACTGGAGTCCCCGAATATTGATCTGCCAGTCCTGCCTCTCCTGTAACCAAGTCTCACTAATGGCTACAATATCATAATTCCATATGTCGATTCATGATCTGAGCTCATCTGCCTTTCCTACAATACCCCTTGCATTGAAATATACATAGCTCAGAATATTAGCCCCACAATGCTTAACCTTCTGATTCTTGACCTTGTACGTAGGCTTAACAACATCTGTCTCCACAACCACCCCATTATCTGTCCCCATTCTCCTGCAGCTTCAGTTTCAACAACCCCCACCCCCGGGTGGCATTAGCAAACCTCCCCGCTAGGCTATTAATCCCTCTCCAGTCCAAGTGCAAACTGTCCCTTCCGTACAGGCTTCACCTTCCCTGGAAGACAGCCCAATGATTCGAAGATCAGAGATAAAGAATGGCTTTATTTGTCACATGTACAGTAAAATATCAAAACATACAGTAAAATGCCCCATTGGCGCCATCACCTGCAATGTGCTGAGGGCAGCCCACGTGTGTTGCCAGCTTCCAGTGCCAACGTAGCATGTAAATCTCTCGCTAATACTAACCCATACGCCTTTGGAATGTGGGAGGAAACCGGAGCACTTGGAGGAAACCCACACAGTCACGGGGAGAACATGCAAACTCCTTACAGAGAGCAGCGGGAATTGCACCCCGATCCTCTGATCACTGGCGCTGGAAAGCGTTACACCACCATTGTGCCCTTCGATACACAGAGTCATAGAATCGTACAGCACAGAAGCAGATCGTTTGACCCAGCTGATCCGTGCTGACCCTCGTGCCAATCTGCGCTAATCCCATTTGCCCCAGATTCCTCAAACCCTCTCCTGTCCAAGTACCTTTGCTAGTGGCTTTCAGATGTTGTAATTGTACCCACCTCTTCTTTGGCAGTTCATTCCATATCAAGATTTAAGACTGTTCAGCATCATTTCCAGTACACAGGTGTAAAGGAGGACAAAATAATTGTTACAATCCAACCAATACAGCATATAAAAAACACACTAAGAAAAAGAACACAATAATAAAAAACTCAACAAATATAAATACATAAGATATAAATCATGCCCTCATGACGTTCAGATAATTCGCCAACCCTTCCTGCAAAACACAAAGCCCAATCCAGGTACAGAAAGCAGTGACATGGCTCCCCAAAACAGTGGAGATCACGTCCTGTTCCCCTGGTGCCACATAGGCCAACCTATCTGGGGGGTTCCTAATTCTCTGAGACCTCCGTACCTCCTCACCTAACTCTTCCGGCTCAGATGCTACTGGGGATACTTTGGGTCTGCTTGGCAAAACCTCCCGCGATCTATCACTCAAAGCCCCCTGCAACTCGGAGCCCCCTGTCCCGTGTCCAGGCCCCACCTCCTCTCCTTCAGAGTCTTGCTGTACCCCAGGCTGCCCACCCAGAGCCGCCCTCACCTCACCTGACTCAGTGGGAGAAGGGCCAGGAGTCTCTTCCTCAATCAATGGGGAGTTCGTGAAAGGCAGCATGTACCACACATCCGAATCAGTATCTCTCTCATGGATGAGGCCCAGCCCAGCCTCTCCTACTGTGGGCCCTGCAGTTGCCCCACATTTTCGCAGAGTCCTCTTACTGGGTGTAGGCTACAAGTCGGGCTCTGGATCTACCTGCACCTCTTGTCCCGGGGGCATCAGGTGGTTCCAATGGAGAATTTTGACAGGCCCATTCCCCTCCTCTGGTTTCACCCGGAAAACTGGTAGGTTTGGCATCTGACTCTCCACCACATAGGGTGTGACCACCCAGCCATCAGCCAACTTGTGCTTTCCAGGTAGCCCCAAATTCCTTATGAGGACTCAGTCTCCCAGCAGGAGTTGGGAGAACCTCACTTTCTGATCATACCTCCTCTTATTTCCTCGATTCTGCTTGGCGGCCGCAACCCCAGCCAATTCATAAGATCTTGTCAGGTCTCTCCTCATATCAGACACATACTTCTGATAAGGCTTCAGTGGTAAGTCACCCTCGTCAGTCCCAAAACAAGGGTCAATGGGCAACCTCGCCTCGCACCCAAACATCAGATAATATGGCGAGTACCCAGTAGCTTCATTTCGTGTACAGTTGTAACACTGAACCGGATGCCCAATATGTTGACTCCACCTGCTCTTCTTGCTGATCTCCATGGTCCCGAGCATGTCTAGGAAGGTCTGATTAAACCTCTCAGGCTGGGGGTCGCCCTGCGGGTGATAGGGTGTGGTCCTCAACTTCTCAACTCCAAGTATGTGCAGTAACTCATAGATGAATCTGCTCTCGAAGTCCCGTCCCTGGTCGCTATGTATCCACCTGGGAAGGCCATAAACAAAATACTTCTCCCATAACAATTTTGCCACCGTAGTCGTCCTTGGTAGGAAAAGCCTGAGCATACCTGGTTTAGTGGTCCATGATGAATAAGACATTTGCCATTTTGCTGGCATCGGGTTCTGTGGACAGGAAATCCATACACACCAGGTCCAGGGCCCTGCACTCTGCAAGTGGGACAAAGGAGCTGCCTGCGTAGGCAGTGTCTTCTGCCGTATGCAGCGAATGCATGACTTGCAGTATTCTTCAACCTCCAACTTCATTCAGGGCCAGTAAAACCGGTCTTTGAGCAATCCATAGGTCTTTTCCACCCCCAAAGGTCCAAAATCATCATGAAGTGACATCAATGCAATCTTCCAATACTTCTCGGGCAGAAGCAGCTGGCAGCGCTGAGGTCAGTCTGGGGGTGACGTGACCCGGTATAAGATCTGGTTCTTCAACTCTAACCGAGGCCATTCTTTCAGTAATGGAGGCACTGAAGCGGGTTTCATGTTCTCCGCCTGAGCCGTGTCTCCCTTTCCAACCGCGGACCGAATAGTGCCAATGCCCGGATCATCTCGCTGAGCAGCTACCACTTCCCCAGAGCTCAATTCCGGCAGTTGATTTGTCTTCAGAGCAGTCAAGTTACAGTAAACTGGGGGTAGGGCGTCATCAGAAGCCCCCAATTGATCCACTGCTCGATCCGGCCTCCCCTTTTCCTTGGCCTTCACGGTGATAGCAAACTGACACGTGGCCTTCACCCCAGGGGCAGGAATGCTCTCCCACTCCTTGTCCCTGTCCAGTCCCTCATGCACCTGTCGGGACAGAGCATTCGCATCGATGTTCTGGCTCCCTGACCAGTACTTCGGGCTGAAATCATAGGCAGACAACGCTGCCAACCATTGATGGCCTGTAGCATCCAGTTTTGCTAATGTCAGGATATAAGTGAGAGGGTTGTTGTCCGTCCTCACCTCAAACTTGGCCCCATAGAGATAGTCACTCAACTTATTCACCACCGCTCATTTCAACGCCAGAAATTTCAACTTGTGGGTGGGATAGTTTCTCCGGCTGACAAACGCCTCAGGCCTCAACCCGGTGCCCTGATCCTGATACAGGACGCCTCCTAATCCTTCTCGGCTGGCATCTGTGTGTAGTACATACAGCAATCGGGGGTCCGCAAAGGGCAGTACTGGTGCCTGGGTCAGCAACTCTTTCAGCAACTGAAAAGCCTCCTCACATTTTGCATCCCACTTCTGTCCGAAGGGCTCCGATGGGTTTAGATACTCTCCAACCTCCCGTCCTTTTATCTCTTTCCTTTTCTTCCCCAAGGGAGGGTAACCACACAGAAGCTGATTCAAGGGGTGACTCACTTCAGATTAGCCCTTCACGAATCTCCGATAATAAGCACAGAACCCAAGGAACGAGCGCAGAGTGCTCACAGTCTGGGGCCTTGACCAAGTGGTCACCACTTCTATCTTAGCCGGGTCTGTACCTACTCCATTTCATGAGATTATATGCCCGACATAGCTAACAGACATCATGTAGAACTAGCACTTGTCCAGGGAAAGTTTTAACCCTTTATCCTTCAGGCAGCCTAGCACCTTCAATAGCCTCACTTCATGTTCTTCCAAGGTGGATCCAAATACTATTGGGTCATCCAAATACACCAACACCTCAAGAAAATTCATATCCCCCACCGTCTTCTCCATGACCCTCTGGAAGGTGGCAGGGGCTTCCGATATGCCCTGGGGCATCCTTTCGAACTGGAAGAATGCCAGGGGACATATAAATGCAGTCTTCTCTTTGTCAGCCTCACTCATCGGGATCTGGTAATATCCACTCCTCAAATCCAGCACACTGAACCACTTTGCACCACTCAGATAGGCCAGCGCGTCTTCGACCCTCAGGACCATATACTGGTCAAAGTCCTATAGTCCACACACATGCATACCTTTCAGTTCTTCTTCTGGGCAACTACTATTGGGGATGCATAGGGGCTTCAGGACTCAGTGATGATCCCAGCTTCCTTCAACTTATACAAATGCTGCTGCATGTCTTCCACATGTGCAGGGGCCAGTCGCCGCGACCTCTCTCTAAACGGGGTGTCCTTGGTCACCCGATAGTGTGACGAGTGCTCTTGGAACAACCCACATCAAACTCACCAATGGAAAAGACACCTTCCAACTTCCACATCTTCTCTACCAGCCTCCTTTTCCAGCCCGGCAGCGCAGGAGAGTCCCCAAAGTTAAATGCCCCAGAGGTCAACTTTTCCCTTTTTTCCAATAGTTTCTCCCCAGCGAGCCTCACGGGAGCACTAGACATTACTGTCACCGGGAACAAATCCTTCCCTTGAAGGTGACCTCCCTCTTCGTAGTGTTCCTGACAGTCACAGCCATCCTGCTCACCTGTACAACCGAGGGCCTCTGCAATTCGGGCCTCACCAGCACTCCCGCCGGATATCGTGACTCCCCCTTGAGGTCTTCTGGAGAGTCCACTAAGAACCTTCAGGCGCTCCAGGAAATCTAGGGGTCCCCATCACCCTCGCTACTTCCCTGGGCCGTATCACCTTAGGTTTTGATTGGGTGCACCACACAGTCCCTCGTTTAAATTCGGTATCTGGCCCCATGCGGCCAGCATTTCCTCAAACACAGCTCGAAACTCTGGGTGCCCAGACAAAGTCCCCAAAAAGCTCTCACCCGCCTTCTCCTTGCAGGCCCCCATGAGCCTCCGCACAAGAGGGGTGTTGGTCCCCACCAGAATTGAAACACCGCCCGTCTCAACCGGATCCCAGCAAACCAGCACTAATGTCTCAAGAACCTCAGCTACTCCCACATCGGCCTCTGAGAACTCCAGTTTCACTGACAAGTAACTGTCGTACAGATAATCACCAACACTGATACCCCAAATCTCCAGCGCACTAAATGGGGTCAAGGGCAAATGCTTCAGATACTGGTTGTAGAGTAACATGACCTGCGACCCGGTGTCGAGGATGGCTTTAGCCTACCAGGTTTGCCGCTCGAGGGGACTCAGCTCTCGGTCCCGCCAAACAGGGTATTCAAGTTTGAGTGGAAGCTGTGTAACGTACCCCAGTACTAATCCACAGTGCAAAATATCAGACAGTACACAACATCAATAATGGTGTCGAGGTCTTCATCGACGTCGACGATGGGCGAACAAGAAGAACACAATATGCGATTAAATGATTACACATATAAATATATATATCATATATTTATATGGGAAAGGTAGATACATTAGGAGCATTTAAGAAACCCTTAGATTAGCAACATGGATGATAGAAAATGGAAGGTTCTGTAGGAGGGAAGGGTTAGATTATTCTTGGAGTAGATTAAGAGGTCACCGCAGCCAATGGGACGAAGGGCCTATACTGTGCTGTAGTTTTGTACATTTTATAAACCCATTTCTGCATGAGAAACAGATGCAGGCAACAAGTTTACCATCAAAGTTAATTAAATCTGCAAAAAAAAGGTGAGAACACCAAAACCTGTTTTTGTTTGGTTTAAAGCCTAAATTCACCTGTCCTTCTGTGACGGGCCACAGCTTGTTTCTGTTGAGTGTGCCTCATTGTCCATTCTGCAGGCAGGACAAAGCGAGCGGGGGGCCGGAGTTCCTCGGCTTTGTCAGTCTCCCCTCCGCTGGGACTCGGCCTAGCAATGGGAGAGGGCTCCTGTTTCAGCTGCACATTGTCTGAGCGCTGGGGGAGCTCTCCCGGCTGCTGAATGGGGCTCTGTGTGAAGCTGAAAGTGATCAGACCCTCTGCGAGGGTGTGCCCTGCTCATTGTTGTCCTAGCCACAGATGGCAGACAGGAAGGGGCTGGAATCAGGACAGAGAGTTGTGTTGCGGGGGGGGGGGGGTGAAGTTGTGGCCTATCAGAGCAGAGACCTATGAGAGAGATGGAGAGAGAAAGAGAGAGAAGAGAGTGTGTGTGTGTGTGTGTGTGTGAGAGAGAGAGAGAGAGAGAGAGAGACTAAACTCTGAATTTTCGTAATTCAAATGAGATAGCTGGCCATTTGACCCATTGAGTCAATGCCAACTCTCAGAGCGATCATTCTCACTGCCCCACTCATTATCCTGCAGTCTCTTCGCTCTCACATTCCAATCAACCCTCTCCCCCCCCCCCCCACTCACCCTGTGGTTCCCCTACCTACACCAGGGGCAAATTACAACATCCAGTTAACTCATTGACCAACACGAAACTGGGACAGGGAGACATGAACATTGACTTCTCTAACTTCCGCTAATGCCCCACCTCCCCCTCGTACCCCATCCGTTATTTATTTATATACACACATTCTTTCTCTCTCTCTTCTTTTTCTCCCTCTGTCCCTCTGACTATACCTCTTGCCCATCCTCTGGGTCCCCCCCCTGTCTTTCACCCCGGACCTCCTGTCCCATGATCCTCTCATATCCCCTTTGCCAATCACCTGTCCAGCTCTTGGCTCCATCCCTCCCCCTCCTGTCTTCTCCTATCATTTTGGATCTCCCCCTCCCCCTTCCACTTTCAAATCTCTTACTAGCTCTTCTTTCAGTTAGTCCTGACGAAGGGTGTGGGCCTGAAGCATCGACTGTATCTCTTTCTAGAGATGCTGCCTGGCCTGCTGCGTTCACCAGCAACTTTGATGTGTGTTGCTTGAATTTCCAGCATCTGCAGAATTCCTGTTGTTTGCATTTACAACAGGAGTGAGGGATAAATAGTGGTAACAGAAGATGGGGGGAGAGAGAGAGGGAGAGAGATGGACAGAGAAAATGAACATAACAGTTCCTATAGTTGTTGCACAGCACAGAAGCAGACCCTTCAGCCCAACTGGTTCTTGCTAACCATGGTGTTAACTGTAACACTTTACTCTGTTCTCGCTTGGTGTTTTATCTTGTACTACCTCAGAGCCCTGTTACAATCAATTGGTTTGAACGAACAGTATGCAAGTTTGTCCATGTACCTCAGTATGAGGCATTGGTCGGACCACACTTGGAGTACTGTGAGCAGATCTGGGCCCCTTCCCTAAGAAGAGATGTGCTGACATTGGAGAGGGTCATGAGACTGATTCCAGGAATGAAAGGGTTAATGTACGAGGCGCTCTTGATGGCTCTGGGTCAGTACTCTCTGGCGCTTGGGAAAATGAGAAGGGGTCTCATTGAAACCAATTAAATATAGCCTAGATAGAGCGGATGTGGAGAGAATGTTTCCTATAATCGGGGATGTCTAGGACAACCTCAGAATAATGGGATGTCCCTTTAGAACAGAGATGACGAGGAGTTTCTTTAACTAGAGGGTGGTGAATCTGTGGAATTCATTGCCACAGAAGGCTGTGGAGGTCAAGTCACTGGAATTATTTAAAGCAGAGGTTGATAAGTTCTTGATTAGTCGAAGTGTGAAAGGTTACAGGAAAAAGGCAGGAGAACGAGGTTGAGAGGGATAGTAAATCAGCCATGAGCAGACTTGATGGGCTGAATGGCTTAATTCTGCTCCAATGTCTTATGTTCTAATTGTCTAATATAACCATATAACCATATAACAATTACAGCATGGAAACAGGCCATCTTGGCCCTTCTAGTCCATGCCGAACTCTTACTCTCACCTAGTCCCACCAACCCGCACTCAGTCCATAACCCTCTGTTCCTTTCCTGTCCATATAGCTATCCAATTCAACTTTAAACGAGAACATCGAACCTGCCTCAACCACTTCTGTTGGGAGCTCATTCCACACAGCTACCACTCTCTGAGTAAAGAAGTTCCCCCTCATGTTACCCCTAAACTTTTGCCTTTTAACTCTCAACTCATGTCCTCTTGTTTGAATCTCCCCCACTCTCAGTGGAAAAAGCCTTTCCACGTCAACTCTATCTATCCCCCTCATAATTTTAAATAAATCTATCAAGTTCCCCCTCAACCTTCTACGCTCCAAAGAATAAAGACCTAACTTGTTCAACCTTTCTCTGTAACTCAGGTGATGAAACCCAGGCAACATTCTCGTAAATCTTCTCTGTACTCTCTCTATTTTGTTGACATCTTTCCTATAATTCGGTGACCAAAACTGTACACAATACTCCAAATTTGGCCCCACTAATGCCTTGTACAATTTCAACATTACATCCCAACTCCTATACTCAATGCTCTGATTTATAAAGGCCAGCATACCAAAAGCTTTCTTCACCACCCTATCCACATGAGATTCCACCTTCAGGGAACTATGCACCATTATTCCTCGATCCCTCTGTTCTACTGCATTCTTCAAGTCCCTACCGTTTATCATGTATGTCCTATTTTGATTAGTCCTTAATAAACCAATTTACCAATCCCATTTGTCTGTAATAGATCCATATCCCTCTAAGCCTTTCCTATCCCACTTTCATTAGCTGCCTGAATTATTTCTATATAAATTATATTCTTTGTTCTTATCTCAAACTACGTACCTGTGATGCTGCAAGTGAGATTTTCACTGTACCTGTTCCTCATCGTACTTGTGCACACATTAATAAACTCAACTTGAGCTGAACTATTTTAATTTCTATCCTCATTCCCATTCCAACTTGATGTTTCATTGGCCTCTTCTGCCACAATGAGGCTGTTCTCAAGTTGGAAGAGCAACAACGCATACTCTGTCTGGGTAGCCTCCAAACTGATGGCATGGACATCGATTTCTCCTTCCAGTAATTTTTTCCCCTCCCCCTTCCCTCTATTCCCCACTCTAGCCTCTTACCTCTTCTCTTCACCTACCTTTAACCTCTCCCTGGTGCCCCTCCTTCTTCTCTTTCTCAATGGTCCACTCTCATCTCCTATCAGAGTCCTTTCTCTCCAGCCATTACCTTTCCCACCCATCCGGCTTCACCTATCAGCTTCTAGCTTGTACTCCCCGCCAACCTTTTTATTCTGGCTTTTGCCCCCTTCCTTTCCAGTCCTGATGAAGGGTCTCGGCCTAAAACGTCAACGTTGACTGTTTATTCATTTCCATACCCGGTGAATTCCTCCAACGTTTTGTGTTTGTTGCTTTGGAAAACAATTAATGATTTATTTTTTAGGAAGAAACTTACATTGCTATGGACAAAGAATGGAAAATGAGATGGATTGCTATTGTTCTTGGTGTGTGCCAAGACCATAGATCTTGAACAATCCACAGATCAGAGTGTCCTCTGCTGCACAGCTGTTGATGATCTAAGACAGGAACCTTGCATCTTCCTCCACACCCTCTTTGCAAAGATTAAAGATCTCAAAGATCAGCGTTTTTAGTCAAATGTATATCAAAACATCGAACATACAGTGAAATGCGTCATTTGCAACAAACAGACTTCTGACAGGCAGCGGGAAATCGTACCGTGATCAGTGATCACAGTCACTGTAAAGTGATTGCTCTAACCACTATGCCACCATGCTATCCTTGTAGACAAATCCACCATCCAAAGAGATGGGTGACTCTCCTCCCTACCACAGCAATCCTGAGGACAGACTAGGTTGGGGATGATATTATGTCTGTAGATGGAGGGTCTAACCTTGAGGAACCCTCTCAACCAACTACATTGGGGATGGTATTTTGTTTGTACAGAGTGGATCTGACTGTGAGGGACCCTCTCACAGACTATGTTGGAGATGATATTTTGTTTGTCGAGTGGATCTGACTGTGGGGGGTCCTCTCACAGTTTACGTTGAAGATTATATTTTGTCCGTAGATGGAGGCTCCGGGTGCGAGGGCCACTCTCACTGCCAGCCAAGTGATATCTTGGTGCTTGTTGGTGAGTTCTAGCAAGGAGGCATTCTGCCAGATATCTGGTTATGAAACCACCCCACCATGTGCACAGACTCCCCATCTCGCAGTGTCTGTAGGACATTCCGTACTGACCACAGCCTCATGGACATGTGGGCAAAGGTTTATACTGGAAGAACTCTTCCATAAAGGGCAGGTAGTTCGCCAGCATTCGGCTGAATGGGGCACAATGAGTCAAATGGCTGATGTTGAAACTGCAGCTATTTAAGGTTCTTACCTTTGCATGACTGGTGAGATCATTAAATATCTAGCTGCACTGCATAAGGACTTGGAGGAAGGGCTGTTTGTGTTCACATCAGCCAGCATGTGTTCAGAACCGGCTTGTCCATAGAAAGCAGGGGGTAGTGGTCAATGAGAGTTCTTCTGGCTGGAAGTCTCGGACTAATGATGTTCTGCAGAGATCAGTACTGGGATCTCTGCTGTTGGTAACATATATACAGGACTGTGGAAAACTCTTAGGCATATATAGAGTACATAGACTTTTCCACAGTTCTGTAGTGATTTTATGCATTGCACTGTACTGTTGCCACAAAAAAAAACAAATTTCATGACATATGTGAGTGATGATAAACCTGATTCTGATATGGGTTTCTATTGTGGACTGAGAGTGGGAAGGGAGGCAGGGAGAGGGGAATCATGGTTGGGAAAAGGGGAAGGGAGAGGAGAGGGAGTGGGAAGCACCAGAGAACAGTCAGTAATGACGAATAAACCAATTGTTTGAAACCAAATGACCTTGCCTGGTGCCCCAGGGCTGGGTGTGTCTGCAACCGTGCCACCCCTGCCCCTGGCACTCTTTCTCTGCCTCCTGTCCCACACCCCTCCCACGGTGCTCCACCCTCACGATTCCTAACATCCTTTGCTTCCACCAGATTTACACCTCGCTCTGCGCTCCACATTGGCAAATACAGTACTGTGCAAAAGTCTTAGGACCCAAACTATGTGTCTAAGACTTTTGCACAGTAATGCAAATAACTTGGATGAAAACATAGATGGGTGGGTCAGTAAGTTTGCAGATGGTGCAAAGATTATTGGCAAAGCATACAGTGGGAAATGGCAGATGGAATTTAACCCATCCAAATGTGTTACATTTTGGGAGTTCAAATATAAAGAGACAGTACACTGTTAATGTCAAGACCCTTAACAGTAATCTGCAATATTTCAAACCCTTAACAGTGTTAATGAGCAGAGGGAACTTGGAGCCCAAGTTCACAGCTCCGTGAAAGTGCCTACACAGGTTCACAAGATGGTTATGAAGGAATATGACGTGCTTGTCTTTATTAGTCGTTATACTGAGCTCAAGAGTTGGGAAGTTAAGTTCCAGAATTATAAAACTCTGATTGGAGTATTGAATTCAGTTCTGGTTGCTCCAGTACAGGAAGGGTGTGGGGGCTTTGAAGAGGGTGCAGAAGATATTCACTTGGGTTAGAAGGCACTTGCTATGAGGAGAAGTTAGAAAAACTTGGGTTGTTTTCTCTTGAGCAGTGGAGGCTGAGGGGAGATCTGATAAAGGCTAAATACGAGAGACATAAGATTATGAGAGTAGACAGACAGGACCTTTTTCCCAGGGTTGAAGTGTCTAATACCAGGAGCATGCATTTAAAGTGAGAGGGAGCAGTTTCAGAGGAGATATGAGGGCAAGTTTTTTACACAGAGTTGTGAGTGCCTGGAATGCACTGTCTGGGCTGGTGCTGGAGGCAGATGCAGTAAGAGTGTTTAAAAGGCTCTCAGATAGGCACATGAATGTGGAGGGAATGGAGGGGTATGGCACTGTGTAGGCAGAAGAGATTTGTTAAATCAGGCACTTGATAAATTTAATTAGTTCAGCACAACACTATGGGCCGGAAGGCCTGATTGGTGCTGTATGTTCTCTGGTTTACCCCCGTGTTTCAATGATCTTCCCTCACCCCAGGGGTGGGGCTTACACTTGACAGGCACCCATTGAGTTTTATCAGACATACATTCAGATTCATTTATTTGTCACGTGTACATTGAAACGTGCAGTGAGGTGTGTTGTCAAAACACACGAGGATGTGCTCGGCAGCTCACAAGTGCCACCACCCATTCTGGCACCAAAGCAGCATGCTCACAACGTTCAGCAGAACCACACGGAACACAGCTCCATCTCCTCCCACCTACCCACACACCCTCACACACTCACAAATTCACAGACACACACACACACCCTCACACACTCACAAATTCACAGACACACACACATGACTCACACACTCACATAGACACACACACACAAATTCAGACACACACACACGACTCACACACACACAGACACACACAAATTCAGACACACACACACCCTCACACACTCACATAGACACACACACACAAATTCACACACACACACACACCCTCACACACTCACATAGACACACACACAAATTCACAGACACACACACACCCTCACACACTCACATAGACACACACACATGACTCACACACTCACAGACACACACACACACGACTCACACACACACATAGACACACACAAATTCAGACACACACACACACCCTCACACACTCACATAGACACACTCACAGACACACACACACAAATTCACAGACACACACACGACTCACACACACACACAGACACACACATAGACACACACAAATTCACAGACACACACACGACTCACACACAGACACACACACAGAAGCAAATCACACACATACAAACACATGCACTGACACACACCCACACACAAACGCACACACACACACACAAACAGCGCTCCCACACAGGACAGGCCCCCTCCAGTCTCCAGCAGACTCACAGATTCACAGACATTGGGTTTCAGCCAATCAGGTCTAGGCTGCCAGACTTCCGATTGACCTTTGTGCTTTGATCTCCGGTTTTGGGGCTGTTGTAAACATGTGTACTGAGGTTACCAGGAGATGAAACTTCTGCCACTGAGAAGTCAGACGTGAATCACAAACACGTTTCAATCTGTTTTATTACCTTAAGGGAAATGCAGATCAGGATGGATTACACTTCAAAGTTCAAAGTAAATTTGTTATCAAAATACATATATCACCCTATACAACCCTGAGTTTCATTTTCTTGCGGCATATTCAATAAATTTAAGAAACATAAAAGAATCAATGAAAGACCACACCCAACAGGACAGACAAACAACAGATGTGCAAAAAACAACAAACTGTGCAAATTTAAAATGAGAATAAAAACGATAATATTAATAAGTAAATAAGCAATGACTATCAAGAAAATGAGTAGTTGAGTCCTTGAAAGTGAGTCCATGGGTTGTGGGAACAGTTGAGTTGAGTGAAGTTATCACCTTTGGTTCAGGAGCCTGATGCTTGCAAGCAGCTTGTACTACAGCGAGTATGTGTCAGCACCAAAGCCTTAGAAATAAAAACCCTACAGCACAATACAGGCCCTTCGGCCCACAATGCTGTGCCAAACATGTACTTACTTTAGAAATTACCTAGGGTTACCCATAGCCCTCTATTTTTCTAAGCTCCATTTACCTATCCAGGAGACTTTAAAAAGACCCTATCGTATCCGCCCCCACCACCACCGCCGGCAGCCCATTCCACGCACTCACCACTCTCTGAGTTAAAAAAAACTTACCCTTGACATCTCCTTTGTACCTATTTCCAAGCACCTGTGCCCTCTCGTGTTAGCCATGTCAGCCCTGGGAAAAAGCCTCTGACTATCCACACGATCAATGCCTTAGTTCACACCTGGAGCTCTCCAGAGCTAATTCTCACCTGAGCCTCTGGTGAATGTATGGAAATTGTTAGGTCATATTGAATATTGAAAGAGTGGATGTGGAGAGGATGGTTCATATGGTGGGGGAGTCTAGGACCACAGGACACAGCCTCAGAATAAAAGGATATCCCTTTGGCATAGAGATGAAGGGGCATTTCTCTAGCCAGAGCTGGTACTGTATGGGGAGGGGGAGTGGGGGAAGGTTGTTTTAACTAGAGTTGCAGGGGGATGGGAACCAGGGTGCTAGAACAGACGGTGGAGTGGTTGTGGAGACAGATGTTGTAAGCCTGCATCCAAGGTCAGGAGTCAGGTTGAGCCTGGTGGGACTAATGTTCTAAACTGCGTATGTTTCAATGTAAGGAGTATTGTAGGAAAGGCAGATGAGCTCAGGGCATGGATCAGCACGTGGAATTATGACATTGTAGCCATTAGTGAGACTTGGTAGCAAGAGGGACAAGACTGGCTGCTCAGTGTTCCAGGATTCCATTGTTTTAGACATGATAGAGCAGAAGGGATTGAAAGAGCAGGGGTAGCATTACTAGTCAGGGTAAATGTCACAGCAGTGTTCAGTCAGGACAGACTGGAGAACTCGTCTGGGGAGGCTTTATGTGTGGAACTGAGGAAGAAGAAAGGTATGACCACGTTAATGGGGCTATATTATAGACCACTCAACAGTCCGCGAGACTTAGAAGAACAATTTTTTAGAAAGATTGTAGACTGTTGCACGAAACATAAGGTTGTTATAGCAGGTGACTTTAACTTTCCACATATTGACTGGGACGTCCACACTGTAAAAAGGGATAGAGTTTGTCAAATGTGTCCAGGAAAGTTTCCTTAATCAGTACAGAGAAGTCC